>NC_079537.1:8950011-9250011 GCF_003711565.1 Takifugu flavidus
TCAGCATCAAGTGTGCTCTGCATGGAGTCGATCACTCTCTGGCTGTTCCTCTTGATCTGCTCCATCTCCTCATCCTTCTCTGCCAATTTCCTGTCAACCTCACCCTTGATCTGATTGAGCTCAAGCTGGACGCGCAGAATCTTAGATTCTTCATGTTCCAGCGTACCCTGTTGGAAAAAATAGGTAGTTTTAATCCAAAAATTAATGGTGTTCATCAAGAAAGCACAATTTAAAAAAATGAATGCATTTTATTAAAAATATATACCTCTGCTTCCTCCAGTGCAGTTTGAATTTCAGCCTTTTCGCTTTCTACTGCTTTCTTGGCTTTTTCCAACTCATGGATGCTCTTTCCATTCTCACCAATTTGCTCAGTTAGATCTGAGATCTCCTCTATAAAAGAATGAATAATATGATAAAAATGATACCATTATTATGTGGCGGTAAAATACATGAAATCTGACGTACGTTGCAGGTTCTTATTTTCTCTCTTCAAGGTTTCCAGATGATCCAGAGCTTCCTCATAAGAGTTCTTCATCTTGAAGAGTTCAGTGCTGAGAGAACGAGCCTCCTTCTGAGCTCCTTCCAGCTCTGCCTGACCCTCCTCGTACTTCTGCTTCCATTCTGCCAGGACCTGAAGGAATGCCCAGCAAACTCTTGATTTGGTCCATGGTTTTTATGATTTTACATTGTGGTTTTGTATATAATCCTGATCAATCAATGTTTAAATTGTTTTACTTTGTCAAAGTTCCTCTGCTTCTTGTCAAGGTTGGCAGCCAGAGAATTAGCTCTCTCCACATCAATCATGAGGTCTTCCACCTCACCCTGCAGTCTCTGCTTGGTCTTCTCCAGAGAGGCACACTTTGAGTTCACAGCCTCAATGGATTCCTCAGCGTCCTGCAGACGCTGGGCCAGCTTCTTCCTGTAGTGAACAGTAATGTGATTACCTGAAATAAAAGTAGGGAACACTGAATTACATTGAAGGATTAGAAGGTTTACTTGGCTTCCTCCAGCTCTTCAGTACGCTGAATAGCATCTGTCTCGTATTTGGTTCTCCACTGAGCCACCTCACTGTTGGCCTTGGACATTGCTCTCTGCAGTTCAGCCTTGGCTTCCTGCTCCTCCTCGTACTGCTCTCTGAGCAGATCACAGTCATGGCGTGCTGACTGAACAGCGTGGGCCAGGGCGTTCTTGGCCTAAAGGGCATTGTGGTCACATTAAAAATGTCAAAAACGACACAAAATTACTAAAATGGTCAAACTATAATGTGAAAATACAATTATTTTTTAGTCTTGTCATACTTTATCTATATTGTAAAGAATATTGTTTATGCAGAATAACATAAACTAAGCTTTCAAGGAATTTACATTTTCTTCACACCATTTACAATAAGTAACTTTAGTGGTTTATGGTAAACATCTATCATGCAGATTAAGTTAGAGTCTGTCATGTGTGAGATCTATTTAAAGGCAGTATTAACAGATAGGTAATATTAGAGATTTATTACCTTGACTTCCTCCTCAATGTGCCTCTTAAGCTCATCAATCTGCTGAGTGTAAGCCTGTTTGCCTCGCGTAAGCTGAGAAATAAGAGCTTCTTTTTCCTCAATTTGGCGCGAAAACTCACCTGAATAAATTATAATATGGGTTGAATGACTTTTTGCATACGAGACTAAACTGACAAAGGTTTGTCATTGATCAGGAAACAACAATTTTATATGGCACCACAACTGATCCACATTTCCATTACACCTCCTGCATTTTCATAAATATTCTACATTTGTTCTTAACACACTATATTACTGAAATAAGAAATATTTTAATGAGACACTTTTCATTAAAACTTTTCATTACAAAAATACGCACCATTCTCTGTTTGCAATCGAGCCTTCTGAGCACTCAGATCATTGAGCTGGCGAACATTCTCATCATTTTTGGACTTGATTTCACTGAGCTGGTCCTCAAGCGTTCTGCACATTTTCTCCAGATTGGCCTGTGAGGGACATGAATTTATGATGTTGTAATTATATCATATTCATTCCTATTAACTATTCAAACGGGACATTAACTGAAAATAATTTAATGCAATTGCTTCATGATCACCTTAGCTTTAGCAACAGCCTCCATGTTGCTGGACAGGTCATCGATCTCCATCTTGAACTCGCTCTTTTCCTTCTCCAGCTTCTGTTTGACACGCTGCAGGTTGTCAATCTGCTCTCCCAACTCTGCAACGCTGTCAGCCTGCTTCTTACGGAGGGCTGCTGCAGTAGCTTCATGCTGCAGGGTGGACTCTTCAAGATCACGACGCAGCTTCTGGAACTCAGCCTCACGCTTCTTGTTCATCTCAATCTGAGCAGCTGTTGCTCCACCAGCTTCTTCAAGCCTCTCACTGATCTCCTCAAGCTCCCTGGAGAGATCAGCTCTCTGCTTCTCAACCTTGGCCCGAGCAGCTCTCTCAGCCTCGATCTCCTCCTCCAGCTCCTCAATACGAGCCTACAGATTTGATGAATAGAACAATCAAAAATGTACTGATTGGAAATGTGAAGGTTTGCATTGGGCAGAAAATTCTCAATTCACGGACATAAACATTTAATCCAGTTCTTTACCTGGAGCTCCTTGATCTTCTTCTGAAGCTGAGCACCAAGAGACTGTTCATCCTCAATCTTGCTGAGCAGCTGGCTGATTTCAAAGTCCTTCCTGAATGCATGAAAAATAAACAAGAAATCTGCATATCCCCCAAAATGTATATAATGTGAATTTCATTTAACAAATAATGTTTTAATCTTACTTCTTAAGTTTTTCATCAGATTGCTGTTTGTCATTCTCCAGATCCATTATGGACTCCTGGGCCAGTTTCAGGTCTCCCTCCAGTTTTCTCTTGGCTCTCTCAAGGTCCATGCGGAGCTTCTTCTCTTGCTCCAGTGATCCCTCAAGCTTTCAGGTGACATTTAATGTTTATTATTTGAATATATTTTAATGTTGAAAACACCCAGTATGCTCTGAAAGAGGTGCATTATTCAGTCATTTTCTTACATCATCCACTTGCTGTTCCAGCTTTGTCTTCGCCTTGGTCAGAGTGTTGACTTTGTCTTCCTCTGCCTGGAGGTCATCCAGTGTTTGCTGGTGGGCCTCTTGGAGAGCTTTCTTCTCCTTGGTTAACTTGGCGATAGACTCATCTTGAGATGCCATCTCCTCTGTCAGGTTTTTCACCTATAATTATACGTTATGCGAAATGATATTGTACAGATTTTTACAGTCTAACCAACTGCTAAAACAATTATGACCAGGGATCTATTTTGTTTTTGTGCTTCAGTAATTTTTGTGCTTCATGTAAACCTTATTTTCTGTGGCATGTTTCTCCTTCTCCACTTTAGCCAAGGTGAGCTCCAGGTCATCGATGTCTTTCTTTAGCTCAGAGCATTCATCCTCCAGCTTCCTCTTCTTGGCTGTCAGTTCAGCATTGATCTCTTCTTCATCTTCCAGTCTCTCAGTTGTCTCTTTGAGTTTGGCCTCCAGCTGGATCTTACTCTTGATGAGTCCCTCACATCTCTCCTCCGCATCAGAAAGGTTCTCACTTTCCTAAAGTTTGAACACATATATGAAATGAATCATTCTTATTCTCTGTCCTAAAACAAAAAACAGTTTCATCTTCTCCTTACAGAGGCGACTTGCAGTTGCAGGTCGTTCTTTTCCTGCAGAAGGGAAACCATTTTCTCCTCCAGTTCTTTCTTCTTGGCCAGGGCAGTAGCCAGGTCTGTTTGCATTTTACCATAGTTCTCCTTCATCTGAGCCAGTTCCTTCTCAGTCTCAGCGCTCTTCAGAAGAGGCTTGATCTTAAAGTACAGGTGCATCCATGGCCAGTTCTTGACATTCATGAATGAGCGGACGTTGTACTGGATGGTGAAGATTGCATCCCTGATTAAAATAACACAAGATACAGTATAAATTGTACATATTTAATTTTGGACTTTAAATAATAATTATTTATTGATACATTATATATACTATATGGCTCTTACCTCCTCTCCATCATCTTAACAAACTCCTTCCTCATGAGAAATCCTCTGCAGAGGGCCTGAGTCATTGTCACCAGTTCAGCCAGTTTCTCATCTCTCATCTCCTCCAGGGTACCCAGCAGACCAGCTTTGAAGAACACCTGTGAATCCAGTGAAGTGAAACCAGTCTTCAGCACACATGGAAACAAAACGACTCTTTCTATTCTTGCTGCTGTATTCTAAACTGCACCTTAGTGTGTCCAAACTTGTACTGGGTGTGATCCACATCAATAGAGCCCAGAAGCTTCTCTGAAGCTTTCTTGTTGTCAATAAACTGTCCCTCGGGAATGACACTGGCATTTAATACTTTGTATCTACAAGAGAATGCAGGTACGACAGTTCAGTCATCAAATTACAGATAATATAATATGTTCAACTTATTCTACTAAAATATCACCTCTGCTTGAAGTCACCATAGAGAATTCTGCTGGGGAATCCTTTCCTGCAGATTCTGATGCCTTCCAGGACACCATTACACCTCAGCTGGTGGATGACCAAGAAGTTCTCCATCAGACCTGAACAGTGTGGAAAATATTCAATAGCAAACCATTAAAATTTTTTACATTATACATTTGAGGTCAAACAAAACAATACAAGCACCAACCTGGGGTCTTTGTTTCATTGGGGATCAGACAACGTACAAAATGAGGATGAGTGCTTCTCAAGTTTGTCATCAGCTTGCCCAGGTTCTCCTATAAGGCAAAATATCAACTGTATCAGTAAATCAATCTAGCAGTCACCACAATACTTTTTAATGGTGTATAAAACTAACCCTGAAAAGAGCAGACACGGTCTGGAAGGAACCACCCTTCTTCTTCCCACCACCTTTCTTGCCACCACCAGCGGCCTCTGTTTTATTTAAAAGAAATGCCGGAATTTGTTTATGATGCCTTATTTAAGTTTACCTCTAAAAGAAACCCTATGTCTTAATAACAATAATTAGTGCTGTGAAGCAAATCTGGTATTATTGTCATACCATCAGCACCAGCATGTGCAGCATACAGCATGGACAAGAGCTTGTTGGAAGATTTTTGGTAGAGCTGAACAACTGAGTCATTCAGGGGGTCCTTGTTCTTATCCAGCCAGCCATTGATGTTATAGTCCACAGTGCCAGCATAATGGACCAGGGAGAAGTGAGCTTCAGCCTTGCCCTTTGCAGGCTTTGGCTTCTCAAAGGCCTTGGTCTTGCCAAGATGCTGATCATGCAGCTTGTTTTTGAAAGACGTGTCTGTGGCTTTGGGGAACATGCACTCCTCTTCCAGGATGGAGAAGATGCCCATTGGCTGTGAAGAATTTATTTCATGAATATTTCTATGGTATATACAGACATCACAATATCAGAGTGATCTTTTACCTTCTCAATAAGCTCAATGCAGGCAGCCAAATCCATACCAAAGTCAATAAATTCCCACTCAATGCCTTCCTTCTTGTACTCCTCTTGCTCCAGGACAAACATGTGGTGGTTGAAAAACTGTTGCAGTTTCTCATTGGTGAAGTTGATGCAAAGCTGCTCCAAGCTGTTGAACTGTCATTTTATGGAAGGACTGTTGTTAATTGTCCTATAAATAAAAGCTGAAGATCATGTGTCCAATTACAACTGATAACTCACATCGAAGATCTCAAATCCAGCGATATCCAACACTCCAATGAAGAATGACCTTGGCTGCTTTGTGTCCAGCATCTCATTGATACGGATGACCATCCACAAGAACATCTTCTCATAGACAGACTTACACAGAGCACTGACAGCATTGTTGACCTGACAATAGGGACGTTGAGTATATGTCAGCCACTATAATGCTTTAACGTGCATCTAGCTCTTCAATGATATGATTCTTCTTCCTTACCTGTGGGACGGTCTGACCTTTGGTCACCATCTCATTACCAACCTTGACTCTTGGGTAGCACAAACATTTCAGCATATCAGCTGAGTTCAGGCCCATAAGGTAGGCAATTTTATCGGCCTCTGACAGAAATTAAAAAGCAAAACAAATAAATAATTAATTAAAAGACTCATCATTGTACTTTTCTATCATATGCCTAATGATACCACTGGTAACTAATTCACAGCTACCTCCTTTCTGTTCTTTTTGAGCACAGATATGTTTAACATGTAAAGGTGTCAAACTTTAATACATTATTTTTTGATTAAACGTGTTTTCCTTTCACACACTTACCCTCAGTGCCATCAGGTTCAGCCTGCTCCTCACGCTGCTTCTGCTTGAATTTCATGTTGCCATGATGCATCACAGCTCCAGTCAGCTTGTAGATTGCAATTTTCTCTTCAGCAGTGAATCCCAAGATCTCAATAGCAGTCTGCAATGTGTGTTTAATAAATCAGTTATTCTGGTATTCATCTTTTGTTATTGTAACTCAAAGATGTATAGACTTACATCAGTTGCAATGAATTCCTCTACATCATTGATGCTTTTGACAGTGATCTCACCCTGACTGATCATTGGATAGTCATAAGGGTTGGTGGTGATCAGCAGAGCCTCTGGAGGAAAGTGGAATAAATGTGCATATCATCAATAAAGTGTGAATATCATCATATGTCTCCCATTATTATTTATTCATTTTCATAATCTCACCCAGCAGTTCAGGCTTATGTCCAGTCATCAGCTGATAGAATATATGGTAGCTCCTCTCAGCAGACAACTGGAAGGTGACACGTGACTTCTCCAGCAGATCTGTGGAAAAGGATGAGGATTTTAAAAATAAATAAAAAATCAACTGCTGTTACTGTTGCTGCTTATACCAACACTGTGAGCATTAAAAGGACTTGCATGTTTCAATATCTGCAGAAGCCAGCTTTCCACTAGAGCCAAAGTGGATTCGGATGAATTTACCCTGTTGATGGACAAAAAAAGAGAAAAGAAATACTTAAAAGTTTTACTTTGAAAAACAATATTGGTCTTATATTAGTCTATGAAAATCATACTTACAAAACGAGAAGAATTGTCATTTCTCACGGTCTTGGCATTTCCGTAAGCCTCGAGTAAAGGGTTGGCGGCAATGATTTGATCTTCCAGGGAACCCTAGAGAACAAAATAATTAAGCCTTCAACTATTGAGATTATAGTTTCAGATTGAAGGATGAAAAAAGTATTTCTCAAAAGAGACCCAGTTTTACCTGCATTTTTCCAGAGCCTTGCTCTGCTTTCTTACCCCCTCCAGCCACCGCAATTGTTGCAAAGTACTGGATGACACGTTTGGTGTTGACAGTCTTTCCTGCACCAGATTCTCCACTAGGGTATAAAGTATATTTTTGATTTGGCCGGAAAAACAGTATTAAGGTCACAATGAAACACATTGAAATTTTTTACTTACGTGATGAGGACAGACTGGTTCTCACGGTCTAAAGTGAATATATACATATTATAATGAAACCGATTCATGTTGTGATTTTAATTTCCTGCATTATTCTCTGGCATGCTGGATCTTACCAGTGAGCATGAACTGATAGGCATTATCAGAGATGGAGAAGATGTGTGGTGGAGCCTCAATCCTCTTCTTTCCTCTGTATGCATTAACAACCTGGGCATCATACACTGGAAGCCACTTGTAGGGGTTCACCACGACACAGAAGAGGCCAGAGTAGGTCTGCAGGAAAGAGAAAGAAATTTTATATTTCATAGAAGTGTTCAATGGATAGAGTATAGATGTGCAATACTTTAGGAGACTAAAGCTTACGTAGATCATCCATGATGCAAAACGCTCTTTGAGGTTATACAGCACAGATGGTTCATTCAGGTGGGTCATCATGGCCATGTCCTCAATTTTATCAAACTTTGGAGGATTCATGGCGTGGATGTCATCCTCTTTCACAGTGATGGTCTGAAATAAAACATTCAAAATGAGCATGCTTCTCAATCTTCCTGGTTATATATTGTAGTTTTATTTGTTCACTCTGTACAAGTGGTGCAGCATTTAGTCCCCTACCTTTCCTGTCACCGTCTCAACTGTGGCTTTGCCACCCTCTCTCTTGATGAGTTTGCCTTTCAGATACATCTCGGCAGGTTCAGCCACAAAATAGGCTGTTTTGGCATCAAAAGGAGTGTTCTGTGCTTCAATCCTCTCCCTCTCTGGCTTCCGGAGGTATATAGCAGCAGGGCCATACTGCTCCATCTCCGCGTCTGTACTCATGATGGCACCTTAGGATACTGAAAGAAGGGATTTTCATTGATAAAAATGTCTCTGCTATTTATTTCATTATTTCACGCCATGCTGAACAAATGCCTTAAATTATTGTGTGTGTGAATCAGCAATTTTGAAAACAAAACAAAAACCTGATTTACCTTCTCTCCTAACAGTGAAAGATGTAATTAAGTCAGGTGTGTTCTTCTGATCCTAGTTGTAAAAAATGTTACATTAATGATATTTTGGCAATATATTCTATTTCGTTAGCATCCTATTGTTGAGGTCCACACCTTGTTGGATTGAAAAATTTCCACACATCACATGGTACAAATGAATTTGGCTTACCTGAGTCAGAGGCCTATCACTTAAAAAAAAAAGACTGCTGAGCAGACTCTTTTATAGCCAGTGAACTGTCTGCTCAGTAGGTGTGCCCTGCTCATTTTGGTCATGCATTCTTCTCTGGTGCCCTTAGTCCTGTCTTGGTGACATTCACAATAAGGAATACCTCCTTGTGTCCAAATTTATAGCAGCAGGTGTTTTTACATTATAATTTTAATATACACAGTTGTAAATTTACAATACATATGTACATAAAGTCAAAACATATGCTACCTATATGTATATACATGTAAAATAAATTATATGTGTATATAAAATAAGTTATATTTACTCCAAAGTAAATAGAGGACAAATATAAAAGTGCCTTTATCTGATACCCTTCATTCACCCCTGATGTAAATTTGAAATTAACACACCAGCACCACATCCCACTACATGCATCTCGTGTTGTCTCATTGTTTCATGATTACATTGTAGAGGTAGGTTTTGAGTTAATGTAAATGAGGTGAATGACATAGATAGATAGATAGATAGATAGATAGATAGATAGATAGATAGATAGATAGATAGATAGATAGATAGATAGATAGATATTGACATTACAGTATTGGAGAACACAAATGTCAATGGTGTACAGTTGCAGAACATGTCACACATTTGGTGTTCCAATAATACAGTGTCAACGACCGAATAAAATAGAATCAGAGCCAACAGGGTCATATCTATCTATCTATCTATCTGTCTGTCTGTCTGTCTGTCTGTCTGTCTGTCTGTCTGTCTGTCTGTCTGTCTGTCCGTCCGTCCGTCCGTCCGTCCGTCCGTCCGTCCGTCCATTGTTAATGATCTTCAGAGTTATTAATTCTAAACTGACTGAAGTGCTGTATGTCTTGAGAGGCACAGAATATGGTTTTGGAAAAGCACATAAATGTCAGTGGTATACAGTTGCAGTCCAACCACTTCTCAAATAAAATTCAGGCTGAGAGCCAGTCCATAAAAGCTGAGAGGAGATTACATATCGCCTTGGAATGGAGTGGATGAACAGTTGCTATGTAGACTGGGATAAGACCCAGAATAAGTCATGTGCCAATAAACAAGATGCTAAAGATTCCAGAACCATGAATCAAAAGACTATCCAGGATTAATTAATGTCAAATATACATTACACTCAGAACTTTAATGTTTACATTTTCGTTGCAGGTTTGATGTGTTAGCTTTTAAAAGTTGTTACTAAATTTACCACATATTATTGCTTGGCCTTTGTTCTTCAATAAAGGAAATGACCTTGTTGAATGTCACCTGTGTGACCCATGTGTGTATGTGTCCATTGTGTTGACAGGTGTTGTGTAAAGCTATTCAGGGAAGGTCAAAGTTCCCCTGTCTGGGTTTTTTTTTGTTTGTTTCTTTGTGAATACTTGAAATGTCTGAATATAATTGGTGTTTAATTGTGTAATACAAAAAATATATTTTTATTTTTATTTTTTTAAATTTTGTTCAGTTTAAATTAACTTTATTTATTTAGTGTACATTACAATCCTACATGCACAATACATATTAAGGCAGTTCTTTCCATTTATTAAGAGGCAGATTTCTGCCACTGAGAAGCCATGGCCTGTGTCACCTTGACAATAATGCATGACAGTAAACAGAGTACAGCTGTGCACTTCCCTGTCTCTGGTGACAATAGCTGATTAGACTGTAATTATACAAGTTAAAACGGTCATATTGAACTGTTTTAACACATATAAATACACATTCTGTTACTATAGATAAATGCCAACATATCATCTTAAAGAACGTTTGTTGATAATATACAGTGCATTACAATCAAGTTTTGTCTTTTTTTTAACTTGATTTAATAAAAAGGATTTTAAAAATTATGACGTAAATTCATTAACTCATCCAAACACACGTTGAGCAGAAGACAGAAAAAAAGAAAGGATTGACTGTCTTAAGTAAAAATTCTCCAAGGTTTGTCCTTGAGGCATTGCCTTCGGGCGATACTGTGTGTTAAGGCCTTTGAACTGAAACATATAAGACCAAATATGTCTTCAGAGGAGGAGCCTAAAAGGCTTTAAATGCACAGAGGAGAAAGTTGTTCTATTGTAGATAGATAGATAGATAGATAGATAGATAGATAGATAGATAGATAGATAGATAGATAGATAGATAGATAGATAGATAGATAGATAGATGATAGATAGATAGATAGATAGATAGATAGATAGATAGATAGATAGATAGATAGATAATCTTTGGGGAAATAAATATGATTATTTGTGGAATCAATCCCAGCACACCGGTTAACCTGCAGCTGTTGCCCAGTGCAGTCTTTATCATAGTTTGCCTACTTCCATTTCAATTGAACCACTCAACACTACTTGTGGCTAGACTCCATTGGCAATGGGTATTAACTATTGTTGCCAATTGAATATTTACGAGGCTATTAGGATTCCTATTTATTTAAAGTGGCTGTGACCTCTCAGCATTACCACATCACTGGTGGCTGTAGCCAGCAAGTTGCTCCATTGAGAGTTTGAATTGTGGTTTGAAGCCAATTGTCATTCCACGAGAGTAAGTGCTTAACAGTTACAACTGTCACTGACTCACTGTTAAGTTTCACCATGATTTCAATTCACTCGGGGCTCTGAATCACTTTCTTCTTCTTTTTCCTTACCCTTCATCTCATCATTGTTGGTATTGAAATTGGAAATGGAGAGAAAATAGTGTAAAATGTGTGGTATTATACTGGTGCACTTGTTTAGTGCAATTGTTAATTTAATCAAAATTGCTGTTGGAATGAAGTGATGTGCATGTTAAAATCCAACATTCATCTCATAGGATTAAACAACATATACATATAAAGTTTGACCCCTGTGGTGAGAACTTTCATTTAATTATTTGTGTACTTATTTAACCTCAGGGTGCATTGAAGTCAATCATTTTGCAAGCTACTGGAGAGAATGTTTTTTATAGACCAGTGGTGTCGCCTTCCACAAACACCTTACAGGCAGCCGGCTATATATAAAACAAAGCCCCTTTGTCATCCGGTGAACAAGACAGTCCATGTGAAGGGAGGCTTATGTTGCGGAAAAAAGGGATCTGAATGCCTGTAACCTAGGGCCGTGTGCCAAAATAATGTCCATGTTATAAAGTGATATTGAATTAATATCTTATATACTTTATCAATTAGTTGTGACAGCTTTGCAGAAAAAGAAATGTTTGTTCTTGTTATTTATCTTAAAACAATTATTTTGGCAGGGAAAACCTCATATACCTAATGTAAAAATAAAAAGTGAAATCGGATAGTTATTATTGTAAAATTATTGTAAATACCACAGTTGATATTAGGGATATTGAGCTCTAAGCAAAGGTTTTGTAGCGTAAAAGGAGAAAAACAAACTCAAAATGCAGTAAAAACAGTTTATTAAGATTTGACAAGAAAAAGCTCAGAAACTCATATGATATGATTTCCAATCAAATCCATCAGGGGACTATTTTTCTACTCGGCAGAATCATTTCCCTGAAAGAAAAAAGGATGATTAGCTTTTCAGGTACAATATTGGAACATTTACAGAAATACTGGCATTAATGTATAAAGGAAAATGCTTTAATTGGTACGTAACATTACCATTAAACAATAATGTGAAAATAAATGTATTTCAAATGGTGATATACAACACAGTGAATGATAGCACAAAGTACCTTCCCCACATCACGGCTCTTGGCTCTCAGCTTGTTGACCTGAGACTCAGCAATGTCAGCACGCTCCTGAGCTTCCTCCATCTCATGCTGAACCTTCCTCAGCCTGGACATGTGAGTGTTGGCCTGCTCCTCCTGTGAGGGGGTGGAAGAGGAAGTCAAGAATGCTATTATATATTCCAAATTAAGGAGATGGTCACAAAAGTGTTGTTGACTCACAGCCTCCTCAGCTTGTCTCTTGTAAGCTTTCACTTTAAGCTGCAGTTTATCCACCAGATCCTGAAGTCTGCTCACATTCTTCTTGTCCTCCTCAGTCTATAGAATTAAATTAATATAAAGAAGATATAAGAAATAAAAGAAGACAGAAACAAGGCACTCAAAGACCAGTGACTGTCATTATTCTTTCTGCTTTACCTGGTAGGTCAGCTCCTTCACTCTCCTCTCATATTTGCGGACACCTTTAACAGCATCAGCTCCACGTCTCTGCTCAGCTTCAACCTCAGCTTCCAGCTCACGTACCTGAAAGATAATTAATATCCTCCATCATATTTTTCTCCAGGAATGTCCAAACATGTGAATTATGTTGAGGGTTTATAACTACCCTGGACTCCAGTTTCTGGAGCTGCTTCTTGCCACCTTTCATGGCAAGATTCTCTGCTTCATCCAGGCGGTGCTGCAGGTCCTTGACAGTGACCTCCAGGTTCTTCTTCATCCTCTCCAGATGAGCACTGGTGTCCTGTTCCTTCTTCAGCTCTTCTGCCATCATGGCAGCCTGAAATTACAAACATTTCCCTTCTTTATTTAGAGTCCATGGTAGGATTAATATTCTCAGAGCATGGAAGCAAATGAGAAATGGACCATCTAAATGATAGATGGGAACTCACATCAGTGATGGCCTTTTTGGCTTTCTCTTCTGCATTTCTCGCTTCCTGGACGGAATCATCTACCTCACCCTGAACCTGGACAAGGTCAGCTTCCAGCTTCTTCTTGGTGTTCAGAAGACTGGTGTTCTGAATGTTTAAAAAGTAGTCTTAGCAAGATCTTTATAAAGAATAGTTGATATAGTAGCTTCTTGAGAAGAGAATTAATGGAACCCAACCTGAGAGTGAAGCAGACCAACACGCTCGCTGGCATCAACTAACTCCTGTTCAGCCACTTTGCGTCCCCTCTCTGTCTGCTCCAGAGCAGCTCTGAGCTCCTCAATCTCAGCCAACATCAGACCATTTCTACGTTCTACCATGGCAACCTGCTCCTTCATATCTTCTTGTCCTCTCACAGCATCATCGAGGTGCAGTTGGGCATCCTGACAACAAAGACACAAGGTCAGTTTTCTTCTTGGTTAATATTTTGATCACATTAACAACAGCTGAACCAAACCAACCTTAAGCTGTCCCTGGACATTTCTCAGATGTTTCTGGGCCTCAGCAGCCTGCCTGTTGGCATGGCTCAGCTGAATCTCCATTTCATTCAGGTCTCCCTCCATCTTCTTCTTGACTCTCAGGGCATCATTTCTGCTCCTGACCTCAGCATCAAGTGTGCTCTGCATGGAGTCGATCACTCTCTGGCTGTTCCTCTTGATCTGCTCCATCTCCTCATCCTTCTCTGCCAATTTCCTGTCAACCTCACCCTTGATCTGATTGAGCTCAAGCTGGACGCGCAGAATCTTGGCCTCTTCATGCTCTAATGTTCCCTAATATAAGGAATAAATATGTTTAGTCATCTTTAAGAGTAGGTCTTGAACACATTTCATGACAACTGGTTTGAATCAGAATTTCACCTCAGCTTCCTCCAGTGCCGCCTGGATCTCAGACTTCTCTGTCTCAACAGTTTTCTTGGACTTCTCCAACTCATGAATACTCTTTCCAGTCTCACCAATTTGTTCAGTCAGGTCAGAGATCTCCTCTATAAAGAAATCAAAAGATAATACAACTATGACTATCAGGCAAATATTTCTGATGTCTGCCTTAAATAAAACAAATACTATAATATTTACTAGTTAAATTAATCATCATCACATTGGAAAGATGCTTCACATACGCTGCAGGTTCTTGTTTTCTCTCTTCATGGTTTCCAGATGATCCAGAGCTTCCTCATAAGAGTTCTTCATCTTGAAGAGTTCAGTGCTGAGAGAACGAGCCTCCTTCTGAGCTCCTTCCAGCTCTGCCTGACCCTCCTCGTACTTCTGCTTCCATTCTGCCAGGACCTGAAGGAATGCCCAGCAAACTCTTGATTTGGTCCATGGTTTTTATGATTTTACATTGTGGTTTTGTATATAATCCTGATCAATCAATGTTTAAATTGTTTTACCTTGTCAAAGTTCCTCTGCTTCTTGTCAAGGTTGGCAGCCAGAGAATTAGCTCTCTCCACATCAATCATGAGGTCTTCCACCTCACCCTGCAGTCTCTGCTTGGTCTTCTCCAGAGAGGCACACTTTGAGTTCACAGCCTCAATGGATTCCTCAGCGTCCTGCAGACGCTGGGCCAGCTTCTTCCTGAAGTGAACAATAATGTGATTACCTGAAATAAAAGTAGGGAACACTGAATTACATTGAAGGATTAGACGGTTTACTTGGCTTCCTCCAGCTCTTCAGTACGCTGAATAGCATCCGTCTCGTACTTGGTTCTCCACTGAGCCACCTCACTGTTGGCCTTGGACATTGCTCTCTGCAGTTCAGCCTTGGCTTCCTGCTCCTCCTCGTACTGCTCTCTGAGCAGATCACAGTCATGGCGTGCTGACTGAACACCGTGGGCCAGGGCGTTCTTGGCCTGTTGAGGAGAACAATGCAGTTCGGGAATAGTTGTAGTTTAGGCCAAAACTATCAGAAAAGACATGAAATAAAAATGTAAATTCATTAATTGTTGAAAATCATACCTTGACTTCCTCCTCAACGTGTCTCTTAAGTTCCTCAATCTGTTGAGTGAAAGCTTGTTTGCCTCTGGTCAACTGGGAAACAAGAGCTTCTTTCTCTTCAAGCTGGCGACCAAACTCACCTGGATAATGGAAGGTTCACTTTGCAGTTAGTTCATATAGTTCAAATAGCACAACTGTACTGGAGAGGTCACTCACCATTCTCTGTCTGCAGTCTGGCCCTTTGTGCATTAATATCATTCAGCTGACGAACATTTTCATCGTTTTTGGATTTGAGTTCACTCAACTGATCCTCGAGTGTTCTGCACATTTTCTCCAAGTTCCCCTATAAACACATAGGAAAATTCTGTCGGGCACTTTTCAGCAACTTCAGATGTTACAATTTTCTCAGGATGATGCCAAACATAATTATAGGATCAGTCACTTACCTTTGATTTAGCAACAGCCTCCATGTTGCTGGACAGGTCATCGATCTCCATCTTGTACTCGCTCTTTTCCTTCTCCAGCTTCTGTTTGACACGCTGCAGGTTGTCAATCTGCTCTCCCAACTCTGCAACGCTGTCAGCCTGCTTCTTACGGAGGGCTGCTGCAGTAGCTTCATGCTGCAGGGTGGACTCTTCAAGATCACGACGCAGCTTCTGGAACTCAGCCTCACGCTTCTTGTTCATCTCAATCTGAGCAGCTGTTGCTCCACCAGCTTCTTCAAGCCTCTCACTGATCTCCTCAAGCTCCCGGGAGAGGTCAGCTCTCTGCTTCTCAACCTTGGCCCGAGCAGCTCTCTCAGCCTCAATCTCCTCCTCCAGCTCCTCAATACGAGCCTACAATTTGATGACAGTCAAAAAGGATTTGAGTGGGAGCTATAGTCATTGATTCAGACATTAACATTTAATTGATAAACATTAAAACTTGACCTGGAGCTCCTTGATCTTCTTCTGAAGCTGAGCACCAAGAGACTGTTCATCCTCAATCTTGCTGAGCAGCTGGCTGATTTCAAAGTCCTTCCTGAAGGAGAACAGTTTCATTTTTATGGTTATTGTTGTCAATGAGGAAAAGCAGTGTGCTAGAAATACCATTATGATTGTAAGACAAACCCTTACTTCTTGATTTTCTCATCAGATTGCTGTTTGTCATTCTCCAGATCCATTATGGACTCCTGGGCCAGTTTCAGGTCTCCCTCCAGTTTTCTCTTGGCTCTCTCAAGGTCCATGCGGAGCTTCTTCTCTTGCTCCAGTGATCCCTCAAGCTTTCAGGTGACATTTAATGTTTATTATTTGAATATTTTTATGTTGAAAACACCCAGTATGCTCTAAAAGAGGTGCATTATTCAGTTTTCTTACATCATCCACTTGCTGTTCCAGCTTTGTCTTGGACTTGGTCAGAGTGTTGACTTTGTCTTCCTCTGCCTGGAGGTCATCCAGTGTTTGCTGGTGGGCCTCCTGGAGAGCTTTCTTCTCCTTGGTTAACTTGGCAATAGACTCATCTTGAGATGCCATCTCCTCTGTCAGGTTTTTCACCTACAGTGATTCATTATTTTCAACTAGTGTTTCCTTTTTCCTAAAAACGGTATAATTTATTGCTTAAAGTAATTGGAACCTTGTTTTCTGTAGCATGTTTCTCCTTCTCCACTTTAGCCAAGGTGAGCTCCAGGTCATCGATGTCTTTCTTTAGCTCAGAGCATTCATCCTCCAGCTTCCTCTTCTTGGCTGTCAGTTCAGCATTGATCTCTTCTTCATCTTCCAGTCTCTCAGTTGTCTCTTTGAGTTTGGCCTCCAGCTGGATCTTACTCTTGATGAGTCCCTCACATCTCTCCTCAGCATCAGAAAGGTTATCAACTTCCTAGTATAGAACAAGTGAGATAATTTAGAGTACAGCTGGTATCAGTTTATTCAGGGTTTCCAGTGCTGTGGTGTGCTGTGACTTACTGCTGCGACTTGCAGTTGCAGGTCGTTCTTTTCCTGCAGAAGGGAAACCATTTTCTCCTCCAGTTCTTTCTTCTTGGCCAGGGCAGTAGCCAGGTCAGATTGCATTTTCTCATAATTGTCTTTCATCTGAGCCAGTTCCTTCTCAGTCTCAGCACTCTTCAGAAGAGGCTTGATCTTAAAGTAGAGTTTCAGCCATGGCCAGTTCTTGACATTCATGAATGAGCGGACGTTGTACTGGATGGTGAAGATTGATTCTCTATAAAATAAACATCAACTTCTGTTTCAATATACAAATGTAATTGTGTAATATCTTATGTGCTAGTTTGTTATGAATGAGGACCGCGTAAAGTTTCTATTAATCCTACCTCCTCTCCATCATCTTAACAAACTCCTTCCTCATGACATATCCTCTGCAGAGGGCCTGAGTCATTGTCACCAGCTCAGCCAGTTTCTCATCTCTCATCTCCTCCAGGGTACCCAGCAGACCAGCTTTGAAGAACACCTGTGAATCCAGTGAAATGAAACCAGTCTTCAGCACACATGGAAACAAAACGACTCTTTCTATTCTTGCTGCTGTATTCTAAACTGCACCTTAGTGTGTCCAAACTTGTACTGGGTGTGATCCACATCAATGGAGCCCAGAAGCTTCTCTGAAGCTTTCTTGTTGTCAATAAACTGTCCCTCGGGAATGACACTGGCATTCAATACTTTGTATCTACAAGAGAATGCAGGTACGACAGTTCAGTCATCAAATTACAGATAATATAATATGTTCAACTGATTCTACTAAAATATCACCTCTGCTTGAAGTCACCATAGAGAATTCTGCTGGGGAATCCTTTCCTGCAGATTCTGATGCCTTCCAGGACACCATTACACCTCAGCTGGTGGATGACCAAGAAGTTCTCCATCAGACCTGAACAGTGTGGAAAATATTCAATAGCAAACCATTAAATTTTTTTTACATTATACATTTGAGGTCAAACAAAACAATACAAGCACCAACCTGGGGTCTTTGTTTCATTGGGGATCAGACAACGTACAAAATGAGGATGAGTGCTTCTCAAGTTTGTCATCAGCTTGCCCAAGTTCTCCTATGAGGCAAAATATCAATTGTATCAGTAAATCAATCTAGCAGTCACCACAATACTTTTTAATGGTGTATAAAACTAACCCTGAAAAGAGCAGACACGGTCTGGAAGGAACCACCCTTCTTTTTTCCTCCCTTCTTTCCACCACCAGCAGCAGCATCTGCATATTAAAACAATTCATCTTTGATTATCAGGATCACTTGTGAAGAGTTGTTATTTCATACTCAATTATGAAAGGATAGAAGTTCATACCATCAGCACCAGCATGTGCAGCATACAACATGGACAAGAGCTTGTTGGAAGATTTCTGGTAGAGCTGAACAACTGAGTCATTCAGGGGGTCCTTGTTCTTATCCAGCCAGCCATTGATGTTATAGTCCACAGTGCCAGCATAATGGACCAGGGAGAAGTGAGCTTCAGCCTTGCCCTTTGCAGGCTTTGGCTTCTCAAAGGCCTTGGTCTTGCCAAGATGCTGATCATGCAGCTTGTTCTTGAAGGTTGTGTCAGAGGCCTTGGGGAACATGCACTCCTCTTCCAGGATGGAGAAGATGCCCATTGGCTGTGAAGAATTTATTTCATGAATATTTCTATAGTATATATAGACATCACAATATCAGAGTGATCTTTTACCTTCTCATAAGCTCAATGCAGGCAGCCAAATCCATACCAAAGTCAATAAATTCCCATTGAATGCCTTCCTTCTTGTACTCCTCTTGCTCCAGGACAAACATGTGGTGGTTGAAAAACTGTTGCAGTTTCTCATTGGTGAAGTTGATGCAAAGCTGCTCCAAGCTGTTGAACTGTCATTTTATGGAAGGACTGTTGTTTATTGCCCTCTAAAAAAAGCTGAAGATCATGTGTCCAATTACAACTGATAACTCACATCGAAGATCTCAAATCCAGCGATATCCAACACTCCAATGAAGAATGACCTTGACTGCTTTGTGTCCAGCATCTCATTGATACGGATGACCATCCACAAGAACATCTTCTCATAGATAGACTTACACAAGCACTGACAGCATTGTTGACCTGACAATAGGGACGTTGAGTATATGTCAGCCACTATAATGCTTTAACGTGCATCTAGCTCTTCAATGACATGATTCTTCTTCCTTACCTGTGGGACGGTCTGACCTTTGGTCACCATCTCATTACCAACCTTGACTCTTGGGTAGCACAAACATTTCAGCATATCAGCTGAGTTCAGGCCCAATAAGTAGGCGATTTTATCAGCCACTGGGTGGAAACACATCCAATACATATTCACCTTCCATTATATAAAACAATTGTTAAGTATAAGAATTTGCATTATTGTAGTCATTACCCTCAGTGCCATCAGGTTCAGCCTGCTCCTCACGCTGCTTCTGCTTGAACTTCATGTTACCATGATGCATCACAGCTCCAGTCAGCTTGTAGATGTTAATCTTCTCCTCAGCAGTGAAGCCCAGGATGTCAATAGCAGTCTGAGTCACACAGGAAATACATTTATAGATTCTTTATGGAGGAACAAAAATACCAAAAAAATGTGTTTCCTTACATCTGTAGCAATGAACTCCTCCACATCATCAATGCTTTTGACAGTGATTTCACCCTGACTGATCATTGGGTAGTCATAGGGGTTAGTTGTGATGAGGAGAGCCTCTGAAAGATAGGCAATTATATTGTTATAGCTCATTTAATTTTAGCTTTTCCTATTATTTTGTTGTTGAGCTAAAAAATATCTAAAAGGATCTTAAAAGGATCTAAAACTGTACCCAGCAGTTCAGGCTTATGTCCGGTCATCAGCTGATAGAAGATATGGTAGCTCCTCTCAGCAGACAACTGGAAGGTGACACGTGACTTCTCCAGCAGATCTAAAAGGAGCGGAAAAACATTTATGTCATACATGTTATATTATTGTGTTATTGTCTACACTTGCAATCATGATATGACATTATAGGCCAGATGAATATTGAGATGACACATACATGTTTCAATATCAGCTGAAGCCAGCTTGCCAGAAGTCCCAAAGTGGATCCTGATGAATTTACCCTAAACAGTCACACCATTTATATAATTTTTGGTAGTCCAATAGCAAAGAAAGATTGGTACTTTCATCACTTACAAAGCGTGAGGAGTTGTCATTTCTCACAGTCTTGGCATTACCATAGGCCTCCAGCAGAGGGTTGGCTGCAACGATTTGGTCCTCAAGAGAACCCTGGAAAAGAAAAGAGTTTTGACATTAGTTAATAAACCAAATTGGCTTCTTTCTAATGATCACATTTTAATAAACAAACCACAATACCTGCATTTTGCCAGGTGTTGCCTCTTTCTTAGCTCCAATAGCTGCAATTGTTGCAAAGTACTGGATGACACGTTTGGTGTTAACAGTTTTTCCGGCACCAGATTCTCCACTGGGGTAGAACAGAGAGGCTATCAAAGTTCTGTCTAAATTTACATAAAGTTTAAAATTTAAGACACTTATTGCCACTGGCTGCCTCGCACTACAAAAAAACCCTTATCAATTCATAGAACTGGAGCTGTTCCCTCATAGTATATCTTCCTAAAATGTACACTGTTGAAACACCTCAAATGTTACACTGATGTTTGTTTTATATCTTCTCTTTAGTACCTTTAATAACATAAGCCTTAAGCAATTTGCTCTTTATTTTATTTATTATCACATAGGATTAGACAATACTAGGACATGTTCATGCTCCTGTATATTGTGTTTGTGCACTTAAATGTTCCTCCTGTCCTGCTCTGTCTTGATACCTTGTCTTGATACCTTGATACATGTGAAGATATTGATTTGACTTGTCTTGACTTGACTTTATATACACAGTATACTTACGTAATCAGGACAGACTGGTTCTCACGATCTGAAATGCAAATACCAAAATTACTTTCCAAATTTCAGAGTTTGTTTTCAGTTAGGTTGAATTTTAAAAAAAAAAATCAAATCATTTCAACTTACCAGTGAGCATGAACTGATAGGCATTATCAGAGATGGAGAAGATGTGTGGTGGAGCCTCAATCCTCTTCTTTCCTCTGTATGCTGCAACACATTGAGCATCATACACAGGAAGCCACTTGTAGGGGTTCACCACGACGCAGAACAACCCAGAGTAGGTCTATAGAAAGCAAAAAGCAATACTTAAATGGCTGCCTGTGCTAATCAGATGAAAGAAAGTTTTTTGCTTGATATCCAAATTTAAGCAAAGACATACGTAGATCATCCATGATGCATAACGCTCTTTGAGGTTATACAGCACAGATGGCTCATTCAGATGGGTCATCATGGCCATGTCCTCCATTTTGTCAAACTTTGGAGGGTTCCTGGCGTGGATGTCATCCTCTTTCACAGTGACAGTCTAAACAGACAATTGTTAACAATGTTTTAACAATGAGATATTATGAACTATGGTGGTCAGATTTTTTGTAACTTTTTTTTTTACTTGACTTTTTCATTTTTACCTACCTTCCCTCCATCTGTCTCAACGGTGGCTTTGCCACCCTCTTTTTTGACCAGTTTACCCTTGACATACATCTCCGCCTGATCAACGACAAAATAGGCTGTTTTTGCATCAAATGGAGCAGTCTGGGCCTCAATCCTCTCCTTCTCTGGTTTACGGAGGTAAATGGCCGCAGCGCCATACTGCTCCATCTCGGCATCTGTGCTCATGGTGGCACTTTAATGGATGCTGAAAGTATTACACATTCAAATGTCAGTCAGGTCTGTTTTCAAACCTTTAATTGAGTAGTAGGGGTATCTATTATTTTATAGAATTTACCTCCACTGATGCAAAAAGAAAGTCCTTGATAACCTGTTTATCAAAATGCAACAAAACAAGTATTTAAAACAACAGCTTTCCATTGGGAAATTTAGTACAAAATGCTTACAGATAAAGTAAGATAATTTAAAACAACAGAGGATGATTACCAAGATACCAGATAACACATTCATCAGTGTAAAAATACCATGCTATAGAAACAGATGTATACACTCACCCGTCTATGATGCCAACCAGTTAGACTGGAAGTCCAGAGCTGCTGCTTTTATATACAGCCAGTCGTGCCACCTCAGCATGAGTGCTCTCCTCAGTTTGGTCAGGAATGCTAGACACCATGTTGGGTGCTAATGATATGTCCATAGAAATGTTACAGCCTATGTAGATGAATAAGAAGTGGCAAATTTGTATGTTATAGTTAATGTTTTTTTTATAGCTTTATTTGAGTAATTATACTACAGTACAACATTATCTAAGAAGTACTAGTTCCCCGATGTTTAACAAAATGAGCACTTAAAATTTGAAAAGACAGCCATACAGTGTAAACATAATCGTAAATATAATTCTAAACACTTTTATTTGTTCATACCAGCATTGTTGCTATGCAATACATATGTAGAATTGTCATAGCATACTGAATATGCTTATGCTGCAATATTATCATTGCTGAAAATCTACAGTCAGTTACAATTGGCAAAATTATCAGATTGATGAATTCTATAATAGGCTTATTAAAACTGTGAATATGAGGATTTTCTGTGAAGTGGCCAGTTAGTGTGCAGCATCGATGCTGGCTTGGGTGATTCAGGTTTTGTTGTTTTAAAATTATTGAAATCAAGATCAGTTTTCATACGTTCTGGCAAGCGTGTGTGTTGTATTCATTTTGATATCACAGCTTAAGAGTTTTACATTTGTTGAAGCATTTAAATGCCTGGTATATAGTTACAACCCAGGAAAGATACAGACTAACTTTCCATAAATGCTGGGCAAGTATTAGATATCCTCTTGGAGTGAAATATTAAATTTAAGGGGGATTGCCAGCTCAGATCATTTAACACCAGAGATATACAGTATTTTCCCAATAGAAAATACTAACATGAGATATAAATCTGGGGGGTTGGACTGAAATATTTGAAAGACTCACTAAACAAGTGGTTAATTCAGTGGAATTCATTAAAACTGAGATTTAGCTCCAAGAATAAATATCATCTCTAAATTTTACAGCAGCTTAACTCAATATTGGCAATCTTACCATTGGATCACGAGGTCAAAAATAAATCCAAATGGGCACCATCCAAGGGAGCAGTGGTTCTTATTTGGCATATGAGATGGATATATTTATAGGACACATTAAGATATGTTGTCAACAACATTTGTCAGGTTTAAAGAGATTAATGTAATAAATTTAATCTCTTTTGGGTCGCATATATCAAAAGTAACGTGTGGGTTCCCAAGGGAAAGCATTGCAAAGAATTTTAGGTCTGTATTTTTTGTTATTTTTGACTTGCCTCCAGACGTATTGAATTTCAAAAGAAGTGCTGAGCTGCACACAGCATTAAGCAGGAGTCACAACCAAAACAGGAAAATGATCGACTCGTTCAAATCGTTCTTAACCAAAGGATGATTAAAGTCTGGCAGCATGTGGGAAGCTCTGGTCCTTTCTGACTTGTGCAACATCATCATTGAAATTAGTTTTGAGCCATATATAAGGAATAAAGTCAGAATAAAGTAATAAATGCAAATATTTCCAACCACAAACACAAAGATACATGTAGCAAAATCATGATTAATTAATGTCTGGTCTCATCCTTTGGTCTATTTTCAGGTCTATCTGGCTTAAAATACCTAAAACTGTTGATGTGAATTTTTTACATGCTGACTTTGATATATTAATGTCCTACTATCCAAGTACCCTGCATCAAGTCCAGCACCCATTTAAATAACAGGAAGGCAGTCTCTCTGCCAGTTTGCTCTCTGCCTTACACTTAACTGGCTTCCATTTCTCCCAGGGGACAAGCCACAAGTGTTTCTTAGGAACTTATTTTGTTTCCTGTACATTACCCACAAGGAAAGTAGTCCACTAATATCAGTGTGCTGCCAGGCCTCCAGACAGCTTAGAGACTGGTACCCAGTCAGTAGCCAGTCAGTGGGCCAGACTCAGCAAATAGTACCCAGGTGGATGTTCAGACCAGTTACAATTCAAGCTCTAGTGCTCATGTTGATTCTTATAACTTGAGGGTGGCTGGTTCAAATCTGTTCTGTTACTGGTCATGGGCTGGTATATCACTGATCAAGGCACCCGATCCCCATTGCAGAGATCAAATTCACTATCCCTAATTGGTGAATGTGTGCACATATTTTGTTTTTTTTCTCTTCTGTATGTGTGACTTGTGTGAAAGGATTATGTCTATGAAAGGTTTTCACACACAGCAGTTTCAAAAGGATTGCCAAACATCCATGAGCAAATGTCAAATAAGCCTTGACTTTTGTAACATAGTGTTTCTGTATAAGCTTTTGTGTGCTTTTTAATTGGACCAAAAAATAGTAAATACTAAGTGTATTTCAAATATGAGCTAAATCCAATTATTTCAATAATCTTTTTATGCCTATTTCAACATAATATGGGTATGGATACTGTGTGAGATATATAAGATGCTATGAGGGGATCAAGATATTTTATTCAATGACTGCCCACATTTTCAATTATGGCAAAGGCTTGGGCTGCTAGCTTTACCAAAATTAGAAAGACATCTCAAGGACTGGCCTCATGTATCAGTGCACATAAACTGATGTCAGAGCTTTATAGAGTACATCTATGTAGATTAGAAGTGCTTAAGCAGTAACACATCCCAATGCCAGTACTGGTCTGTATTACTGGGTTGCCTAATAGTTTTTCATTACAGCTTTAATGTTACCTGAAGGGGGACTATTATCAGGTTTTTTGGACTATCTATGTAGACATTAAAACATTTAAAATCAACCAACTAAAATTAGTTTTTTTAATGATGAATTTTGTGTTGAACTGGTCAGCTGTTGAGTTGTTCCACATACATGGTGGTGCCATGTGCTTTGAAACGTAAGCAGATCTTAAACTTGACATTTATGGTATACACACAGTATTCCCAAGAGGGATAAGTGATATACGCTGATTAAAATAGGAAAGGCATCTGCAGGTCAGTGGTCATTTCGCTAGACACATACACTCGAGTAGAGCCTCCAGTAACTCCAGTCTAAAGGTCTAATGTCTCCATGCTAGTTTAATCAACTTTAAAGCCCTTTCAGTCTCTGTTTCTCTATATTTTTCTCCCAAATGTACAGGTCACAACTTGATCAGAAGCAGATATAAGATGTTAATGATTTTTTTAAAAGATGTTAAAATAAAATAGTCAAAGGACATGCGTTAACTTTTGGACATAACTGAAACTATCAGTGTAACTTGGGTGAATTTAGCTTGTTTAAATATATTAGGGCACAAAACAAATGACAACCATTCGAGAAAATTTATGAGATATTTTTATTAATTTCTGATAGAAGGTGGATCATGTTTCATGAATTTTATCTTCTTGCATTTTACTCAGCAGACTCACTTGCCTTTTAAAAAAGAGAAAAGATAATAATCAAGCCTTGTACCCTATGCATGACGACTAGAACAGAAAAATGTTTGGTTTGTGTTGGCATGAAAATAGTCTGAAATGTGTTAAAACGTACCTTCCCCACATCACGGCTCTTGACTCTCAGCTTGTTGACCTGAGACTCAGCAATGTCAGCACGCTCCTGAGCTTCCTCCATCTCATGCTGAACCTTCCTCAGCCTGGACATGTGAGTGTTGGCCTGCTCCTCC
This sequence comes from Takifugu flavidus, assembly GCF_003711565.1. Classification (NCBI taxonomy): domain Eukaryota; kingdom Metazoa; phylum Chordata; class Actinopteri; order Tetraodontiformes; family Tetraodontidae; genus Takifugu; species Takifugu flavidus. The sequence continues at coordinate 8,975,735 of NC_079537.1, forward strand.
TGTGAGGGGGTGGAAGAGGAAGTCAAGAATGCTATTATATACGGTATTCTAAATTAAGGAGATGGTCACAAAAGTGTTGTTGACTCACAGCCTCCTCAGCTTGTCTCTTGTAAGCTTTCACTTTAAGCTGCAGTTTATCCACCAGATCCTGAAGTCTGATGACATTCTTCTTGTCCTCCTCAGTCTATAGAATTAAATTAATATAAAGAAGATATAAGAAATAAAAGAAAACAGAAACAAGGCACTCACAGACCAGTAACTGTAATTATTCTTTCTACTTTACCTGGTAGGTCAGCTCCTTCACTCTCCTCTCATATTTGCGGACACCTTTAACAGCATCAGCTCCACGTCTCTGCTCAGCTTCAACCTCAGCTTCCAGCTCACGTACCTGAAAGATAATTAATATCCTCCATCATATTTTTCTCCAGGAATATCCACACATGTGAATTATGTTGAGGGTTTATAGCTACCCTGGACTCCAGTTTCTGGAGCTGCTTCTTGCCACCTTTCATGGCAAGGCTCTCTGCTTCATCCAAGCGGTGCTGCAGGTCCTTGACAGTGACCTCCAGGTTCTTCTTCATCCTCTCTAGATGAGCACTGGTGTCCTGTTCCTTCTTCAGCTCTTCTGCCATCATAGCAGCCTGAAATTACAAACATTTCCCTTCTTTATTTAGAGTCCATGGTAGGATTAATATTCTCAGAGCATGGAAGCAAATGAGAAATGGACCATCTAAATGATAGATGGGAACTCACATCAGTGATGGCCTTTTTGGCTTTATCTTCTGCATTTCTCGCTTCCTGGATGGAATCATCTACCTCACCCTGAACCTGGACAAGGTCAGCTTCCAGCTTCTTCTTGGTGTTCAGAAGACTGGTGTTCTGAATGTTTAAAAAGTAGTCTTAGCAAGATCTTTATAAAGAATAGTTGATATAGTAGCTTCTTGAGAAGAGAATTAATGGAACCCAACCTGAGAGTGAAGCAGACCAACACGCTCGCTGGCATCAACTAACTCCTGTTCAGCCACTTTGCGTCCCCTCTCTGTCTGCTCCAGAGCAGCTCTGAGCTCCTCAATCTCAGCCATCATCAGACCATTTCTACGTTCTACCATGGCAACCTGCTCCTTCATATCTTCTTGTCCTCTCACAGCATCATCGAGGTGCAGTTGGGCATCCTGACAACAAAGACACAAGGTCAGTTTTCTTCTTGGTTAATATTTTGATCACATTAACAACAGCTGAACCAAACCAACCTTAAGCTGTCCCTGGACATTCCTCAGCTGTTTCTGGGCCTCAGCAGCCTGCCTGTTGGCATGGCTCAGCTGAATCTCCATTTCATTCAGGTCTCCTTCCATCTTCTTCTTGACTCTCAGGGCATCATTTCTGCTCCTGACCTCAGCATCAAGTGTGCTCTGCATGGAGTCGATCACTCTCTGGCTGTTCCTCTTGATCTGCTCCATCTCCTCATCCTTCTCTGCCAATTTCCTGTCAACCTCACCCTTGATCTGATTGAGCTCAAGCTGGACGCGTAGAATCTTGGCCTCTTCATGCTCTAATGTTCCCTAATATAAGGAATAAAAATGTTTAGTCATCTTTAAGAGTAGGTCTTGAACACATTTCATGACAACTGGTTTGAATCAGAATTTCACCTCAGCTTCCTCCAGTGCCGCCTGGATCTCAGACTTCTCTGTCTCAACAGTTTTCTTGGACTTCTCCAACTCATGAATACTCTTTCCAGTCTCACCAATTTGTTCAGTCAGGTCAGAGATCTCCTCTATAAAGAAATCAAAAGATAATACAACTATGACTATCAGGCAAATATTTCTGATGTCTGCCTTAAATAAAACAAATACTATAATATTTACTAGTTAAATTAATCATCATCACATTGGAAAGATGCTTCACATACGCTGCAGGTTCTTGTTTTCTCTCTTCATGGTTTCCAGATGATCCAGAGCTTCCTCATAAGAGTTCTTCATCTTGAAGAGTTCAGTGCTGAGAGAACGAGCCTCCTTCTGAGCTCCTTCCAGCTCTGCCTGACCCTCCTCGTACTTCTGCTTCCATTCTGCCAGGACCTGAAGGAATGCCCAGCAAACTCTTGATTTGGTCCATGGTTTTTATGATTTTACATTGTGGTTTTGTATATAATCCTGATCAATCAATGTTTAAATTGTTTTACCTTGTCAAAGTTCCTCTGCTTCTTGTCAAGGTTGGCAGCCAGAGAATTAGCTCTCTCCACATCAATCATGAGGTCTTCCACCTCACCCTGCAGTCTCTGCTTGGTCTTCTCCAGAGAGGCACACTTTGAGTTCACAGCCTCAATGGATTCCTCAGCGTCCTGCAGACGCTGGGCCAGCTTCTTCCTGAAGTGAACAATAATGTGATTACCTGAAATAAAAGTAGGGAACACTGAATTACATTGAAGGATTAGACGGTTTACTTGGCTTCCTCCAGCTCTTCAGTACGCTGAATAGCATCCGTCTCGTACTTGGTTCTCCACTGAGCCACCTCACTGTTGGCCTTGGACATTGCTCTCTGCAGTTCAGCCTTGGCTTCCTGCTCCTCCTCGTACTGCTCTCTGAGCAGATCACAGTCATGGCGTGCTGACTGAACACCGTGGGCCAGGGCGTTCTTGGCCTGTTGAGGAGAACAATGCAGTTCGGGAATAGTTGTAGTTTAGGCCAAAACTATCAGAAAATACATGAAATAAAAATGTAAATTCATTAATTGTTGAAAATCATACCTTGACTTCCTCCTCAACGTGTCTCTTAAGTTCCTCAATCTGTTGAGTGAAAGCTTGTTTGCCTCTGGTCAACTGGGAAACAAGAGCTTCTTTCTCTTCAAGCTGGCGACCAAACTCACCTGGATAATGGAAGGTTCACTTTGCAGTTAGTTCATATAGTTCAAATAGCACAACTGTACTGGAGAGGTCACTCACCATTCTCTGTCTGCAGTCTGGCCCTTTGTGCATTAATATCATTCAGCTGACGAACATTTTCATCGTTTTTGGATTTGAGTTCACTCAACTGATCCTCGAGTGTTCTGCACATTTTCTCCAAGTTCCCCTATAAACACATAGGGAAATTCTGTCGGGCACTTTTCAGCAACTTCAGATGTTACAATTTTCTCAGAATGATGCCAAACATAATTATAGGATCAGTCACTTACCTTTGATTTAGCAACAGCCTCCATGTTGCTGGACAGGTCATCGATCTCCATCTTGTATTCGCTCTTTTCTTTCTCCAGCTTCTGTTTGACACGCTGCAGGTTGTCAATCTGCTCTCCCAACTCTGCAACGCTGTCAGCCTGCTTCTTACGGAGGGCTGCTGCAGTAGCTTCATGCTGCAGGGTGGACTCTTCAAGATCACGACGCAGCTTCTGGAACTCAGCCTCACGCTTCTTGCTCATCTCAATCTGAGCAGCTGTTGCTCCACCAGCTTCTTCAAGCCTCTCACTGATCTCCTCAAGCTCCCGGGAGAGGTCAGCTCTCTGCTTCTCAACCTTGGCCCGAGCAGCTCTCTCAGCCTCAATCTCCTCCTCCAGCTCCTCAATACGAGCCTACAGATTTGATGACAGTCAAAAAGGATTTGAGTGGGAGCTATAGTCATTAATTCAGACATTAACATTTAATTGATAAACATTAAAACTTGACCTGGAGCTCCTTGATCTTCTTCTGAAGTTGAGCACCAAGAGACTGTTCATCCTCAATCTTGCTGAGCAGCTGGCTGATCTCAAAGTCCCTCCTGAATGAGAACAGTTTCATTTTTATGGTTATTGTTGTCAATGAGGAAAAGCAGTGTGCTAGAAATACCATTATGATTGTAAGACAAACCCTTACTTCTTGATTTTCTCATCAGATTGCTGTTTGTCATTCTCCAGATCCATTATGGACTCCTGGGCCAGTTTCAGGTCTCCCTCCAATTTTCTCTTGGCTCTCTCAAGGTCCATGCGGAGCTTCTTCTCTTGCTCCAGTGATCCCTCAAGCTTTCAGGTGACATTTAATGTTTATTATTTGAATATTTTTATGTTGAAAACACCCAGTATGCTCTAAAAGAGGTGCATTATTCAGTCATTTTCTTACATCATCCACTTGCTGTTCCAGCTTTGTCTTGGCCTTGGTCAGAGTGTTGACTTTGTCTTCCTCTGCCTGGAGGTCATCCAGTGTTTGCTGGTGGCTCTCCTGGAGAGCTTTCTTCTCCTTGGTTAACTTGGCGATAGACTCATCTTGAGATGCCATCTCCTCTGTCAGGTTTTTCACCTACAGTGATTCATTATTTTCAACTAGTGTTTCCTTTTTCCTAAAAACGGTATAATTTATTGCTTAAAGTAATTGGAACCTTGTTTTCTGTAGCATGTTTCTCCTTCTCCACTTTAGCCAAGGTGAGCTCCAGGTCATCGATGTCTTTCTTTAGCTCAGAGCATTCATCCTCCAGCTTCCTCTTCTTGGCTGTCAGTTCAGCATTCATCTCTTCTTCATCTTCCAGTCTCTCAGTTGTCTCTTTGAGTTTGGCCTCCAGCTGGATCTTACTCTTGATGAGTCCCTCACATCTCTCCTCAGCATCAGAAAGGTTATCAACTTCCTAGTATAGAACAAGTGAGATAATTTAGAGTACAGCTGGTATCAGTTTATTGAGGGTTTCCAGTGCTGTGGTGTGCTGTGACTTACTGATGCGACTTGCAGTTGCAGGTCGTTCTTTTCCTGCAGAAGGGAAACCATTTTCTCCTCCAGTTCTTTCTTCTTGGCCAGGGCAGTAGCCAGGTCAGATTGCATTTTCTCATAATTGTCTTTCATCTGAGCCAGTTCCTTCTCAGTCTCAGCGCTCTTCAGAAGAGGCTTGATCTTAAAGTAGAGTTTCAGCCATGGCCAGTTCTTGACATTCATGAATGAGCGGACATTGTACTGGATGGTGAAGAGCGATTCTCTATAAAATAAACACCAAAATATAACTTCTGTTTCAATATACAAATGCAATTATGTAATATCTTATGTGCTAGTTTGTTATGAATGAGGACCGTGTAAAGTTTCTATTAATCCTACCTCCTCTCCATCATCTTAACAAACTCCTTCCTCATGAGATATCCTCTGCAGAGGGCCTGAGTCATTGTCACCAGCTCAGCCAGTTTCTCATCTCTCATCTCCTCCAGGGTACCCAGCAGACCAGCTTTGAAGAACACCTGTGAATCCAGTGAAATGAAACCAGTCTTCAGCACACATGGAAACAAAACAACTCTTTCTATTCTTGCTGCTGTATTCTAAACTGCACCTTAGTGTGTCCAAACTTGTACTGGGTGTGATCCACATCAATAGAGCCCAGAAGCTTCTCTGAAGCTTTCTTGTTGTCAATAAACTGTCCCTCGGGAATGACACTGGCATTCAATACTTTGTATCTACAAGAGAATGCAGGTACGACAGTTCAGTCATCAAATTACAGATAATATAATATGTTCAACTGATTCTACTAAGATATCACCTCTGCTTGAAGTCACCATAGAGAATTCTGCTGGGGAATCCTTTCCTGCAGATTCTGATGCCTTCCAGGACACCATTACACCTCAGCTGGTGGATGACCAAGAAGTTCTCCATCAGACCTAATGGGAGAAATCCATGGAGTTATTCGGAATCAATTTTACATAATAATTTAAATAATAGAGTAACATACAAAAGCTGCGCTGGCTTCTTACCTGGGGTCTTGGACTCATTGGGAATCAAGCAGCGGACAAAATGAGGATGAGTGCTTTTTAAATTTGTCATCAGCTTGGCCAAGTTCTCCTGTGGATCAACACAAAAAGATTAATTTTCTGGCAGACTAGGAGTTGTCATTATTTAATCACAAATTCTGAAAAAACATACTCTAAAGAGAGCAGACACAGTCTGGAAGGAACCACCCTTCTTTTTTCCTGCCTTCTTTCCACCAGCAGCAGCAGCATCTGCATATCAAAACATTCTTTAGCTTTCATTATCATGATCAAATGTGAAGAGTTATTTCATATAAAATTATGAACATTCCTACCATCAGCACCATGTGTAGCATACAGCATGGACAAGAGCTTGTTGGAAGATTTTTGGTAGAGCTGAACAACTGAGTCATTCAGGGGGTCCTTGTTCTTATCCAGCCAGCCACTGATGTTATAGTCCACAGTGCCAGCATAATGGACCAGGGAGAAGTGAGCTTCAGCCTTGCCCTTTCCAGGCTTTGGCTTCTCAAAGGCCTTGGTCTTGCCAAGATGCTGATCATGCAGCTTGTTCTTGAATGTTGTGTCAGAGGCCTTGGGGAACATGCACTCCTCTTCCAGGATGGAGAAGATGCCCATTGGCTGTGAAGAATTTATTTCATGAGAATTTCTATGGTATATACAGACATCACAATATCAGAGTGATCTTTTACCTTCTCAATAAGCTCAATGCAGGCAGCCAAATCCATACCAAAGTCAATAAATTCCCACTCAATGCCTTCCTTCTTGTACTCCTCTTGCTCCAGGACAAACATGGTGTGGTTGAAAAACTGTTGCAGTTTCTCATTGGTGAAGTTGATGCAAAGCTGCTCCAAGCTGTTGAACTGTCATTTTATGGAAGGACTGTTGTTAATTGCCCTATAAAAAAGGCTGAAGATCATGTGTCCAAATACAACTGATAACTCACATCGAAGATCTCAAATCCAGCTATATCCAACACTCCAATGAAGTATGACCTTGACTGCTTTGTGTCCAGCATCTCATTGATACGGATGACCATCCACAAGAACATCTTCTCATAGATAGACTTACACAGAGCACTGACAGCATTGTTGACCTGACAATAGGGACGTTGAGTATATGTCAGCCACTATAATTCTTTAACGTGCATCTAGCTCTTCAATGATGTGATTCTTCTTCCTTACCTGTGGGACGGTCTGACCTTTGGTCACCATCTCATTACCAACCTTGACTCTTGGGTAGCACAAACATTTCAGCATATCAGCTGAGTTCAGGCCCAATAAGTAGGCGATTTTATCAGCCACTGGGTGGAAACACATCCAATACATATTCACCTTCCATTATATAAAACAATTGTTAAGTATAAGAATTTGCATTATTGTAGTCATTACCCTCAGTGCCATCAGGTTCAGCCTGCTCCTCACGCTGCTTCTGCTTGAACTTCATGGTACCATGATGCATCACAGCTCCAGTCAGCTTGTAGATGTTTATCTTTTCATCAGCAGTGAAGCCCAGGATGTCAATAGCAGTCTGAGTCACACAGGAAATACATTTATAGATTCTTTATGGAGGAACAAAAACACCAAAAAAAGTGTCTCCTTACATCTGTAGCAATGAACTCCTCCACATCATCAATGCTTTTGACAGTGATCTCACCCTGACTGATCATTGGGTAGTCATAGGGGTTAGTTGTGATGAGGAGAGCCTCTGAAAGATAGGCAATTACATTATATATCAATTATATATATCATTTAATTTTAGCTTTTCCTATTATTTTGTTGTTGAGCTAAAAATATCTAAAAGGATCTTAAAAGGATCTAAAACTGTACCCAGCAGTTCAGGCTTATGTCCGGTCATCAGCTGATAGAAGATATGGTAGCTCCTCTCAGCAGACAACTGGAAGGTGACACGTGACTTCTCCAGCAGATCTAAAAGGAGAGGAAAAACATTTATGTCATACATGTTATATTATTGTGTAATTGTCTACACTTACAATCATGATATGACATTATAGGCCAGATGAATATTGAGATGACACATACATGTTTCAATATCAGCTGAAGCCAGCTTGCCAGAAGTCCCAAAGTGGATTCTGATGAATTTACCCTAAACAGTCACACCATTTATGTAATTTTTGGTAGTCCAATAGCAAAGAAAGATTGGTACTTTCATCACTTACAAAGCGTGAGGAGTTGTCATTTCTCACAGTCTTGGCATTACCATAGGCCTCCAGCAGAGGGTTGGCTGCAACGATTTGGTCCTCAAGAGAACCCTGGAAAAGAAAAGAGTTTTGACATTAGTTAATAAACCAAATTGGCTTCTCTCTAATGATCACATTTTAATAAACAAACCACAATACCCCCATTTTGCCAGGTGTTGCCTCTTTCTTAGCTCCAAGAGCTGCAATTGTTGCAAAGTACTGGATGACACGTTTGGTGTTCACAGTCTTTCCGGCACCAGATTCTCCACTGGGTAGAACAGAAAGGATTGGAAGATTCATCCTAATATTCACAACTATAGATTTTTACAAAGAATATTTTGTACTTACGTAATCAGGATCGACTGGTTCTCACGATCTAAAAGAAAAACGATTGTTTTAGGTATCCATTTGAATTGAATTTTTCTCAACTCCTCTCATTTCAGCTTGAATCTTACCAGTGAGCATGGCCTGATAGCCATTATCAGAGATGGAGAAGATGTGTGGTGGAGCCTCAATCCTCTTCTTTCCTCTGTATGCTGCAACACATTGAGCATCATACACAGGAAGCCACTTGTAGGGGTTCACCACGACGCAGAACAACCCAGAGTAGGTCTATAGAAAGCAAAAAGCAATACTTAAATGGCTGCCTGTTCTAAACAGATGAAAGAAAGTTTTTTTCTTAGTAGTCAAATTTAAGCAAAGACATACGTAGATCATCCATGATGCAAAACGCTCTTTGAGGTTAAACAGCACAGATGGCTCATTCAGATGGGTCATCATGGCCATGTCCTCCATTTTGTCAAACTTTGGAGGGTTCCTGGCGTGGATGTCATCCTCTTTCACAGTGACAGTCTAAATATACAACAAAAATGTAACAAGTTCATAAATATTATTTGAATGTTAGTTTCTAGATTACTTAACATGATACCCTACTATACACTGTCTAATATGGCTATGTATTCAATGAAAAAAGTAATTGGTTTACCTTTCCACCATCAGTTTCCACTGTGGCTTTGCCACCTTCTCTCTTAATGAGTTTCCCCTTTACATACATCTCATCAGTATCAATCACAAAGAAGGCTGTCTTTGCGTCAAAAGGGGCAGTTTGTGCCGCGATCCTCTCCTTTTCTGGCTTGCGGAGATAAATGGCGGCAGGGCCATACTGCTCCATCTCTGCATCTGTGCTCATCGTGGCACCTTAGTGACTAAACAGATGGAAACAAAAGATTTAGATAAATATGTGTTTGTGTGTGTGTGTGTGTGTGTGTGTGTGTGTGTGTGTGTACATGTAGTGACTTTACCTCTGCGTCTAGATGAGAATCAGTTGTAGAATCTCTTGTGAAGCCACAAGATGCTATGAAAAAAATCATGAAATCTAAGTAAAATAACTGATATCTAATTTTTATTTTCTGGCCTGAATTCTATCATTACAGACATCTGATATCTGGGAGTGTAGCCAATCCAAATGTCTTTCGCGTCAAATCTTTCACCCTAATTAATCTTTCAATTCAATTTTGTTTCAATTTCCCATCATAAGCAATGAAATAACAGGAAGGTGTGAGGAAACACAACTGTCATTATGTGTGCTTTTGGTGGAAATTCTTTCATCCCAAAGAACAGTTTCAATATCAATGTACACACTTACCTGGGTTGGAGCCTATCAGTTCAAGCAAAAGTCTGGAGCTAACTCTTTTATAGAGGGTGGGAGTGCCTGGTCAGCAGCAGGCTCTCAGTTTGGACATCACCTCTTTTCAACCTGTCGCTTTTTTCATGCCCCTGACATTTAAGGAGGTGAAATGAATAATTCCTTATTAGTACAATTTGAAAATGCATATATTTCCATGTTGTGTTCATTTGTTTACACTTTATTTGATGGTTGTCTTGGAGCTGACCATTAGTACTAATTTGAATTAAAAATGTATGCTTCCACATGGTGAAAAAAACCCACTCTTTTTCCATAAACATCCAAATATTTACCAGTAACCCAAAAATAAAGAATCTTGGTGAACTCTTATTATCTGTGACTATGATTTCCAAATAAATATTAGATTACTAGTATAAATGCACTTGTAGAATCCGGACCAAGACATGCAAATATGGTTCTGCCAAATAAACTAATGAGAAATGAGAATGTGCATGTGGTGCATGGTCTGGATTAGGTCTTAAATGGCAGGCTGTTACTGGAGATATTTATCCAAAAACTGTGCAAGCATGGCAGTGATTGCTAAATTGATACTGTTTGCAAATAATCTGGATCATTAAAGATTCTTATTTCAGAACACTGTCCTTCTTAAATGTTGTGAACATCAACAATCTGTTTTCAAAATTACAAGGACCTTTGGGGGTTGGTTTTGGAAAGTCTTCCAAAGTTCCAGTCCAAAGTTCCAGTTGTACATTTGAGACACTGAGACTCTTCCCCCACACCCAAATGACTTCAATATAAGACAGCTGTCATGTTAATTGAAAAATAACAGTCATCTTTCATACTAATCTAGTGGTTCTACAAATAATATCATTATATGTAAATAGATAGTAAGTGTCTTTGTACCCTATTTGATCTCATTAATCAAAACTAACACACCTTATTAATAGATTTAACATCACGTAACTGTTTTGTGTCACATCAGATGCAGGCATAGAACTTAGTTTTGGAAATATTCCTAAATATTTGTAGTCTACAATTACAGGACACTGGCTCATCTCATCTTCCCATAATAAAATTAAAGATGAAGGATTATCCATCTATGATCAGTCAGCTGTTATATAAAACCCTAAATGGATATGAAAACAGTTGGCAACTCATTTGATATCATGGCTAAAATAAGTTCCACCAAGTTAAATCAAACCATATCCAGTTCCTACATTTGATACTAAGGAGATGGCATCTGTAATGAACCTTGTTAAGTGCTTTGCCATATCTTTAGATCTGGTGCTTTTTGTAACTTGTTTTCAGTCAAATAACTGGAAACGGTGGACAATTTTTGACAATTTTAAGTTGGCTCTTAATGAGGCCTGTCCAACTATGTCCCACCAATCTTTTTTGCATCTTTGCTCCAGAAACTGACAATCTTAAGCTCTTCCTTATTCATTCTAATTCCTTACATTTAAAAATATATATGTGTTTTTAAAGATAGTTTTAGATATATCGGGTCATTATATTAGCATTAGCGCTCATCAAATCTAAATTAAAACATTTCTCAAGTGGACCCAAGAACATTTTGGATTCTACTAGCAAAACATACAGTTTAAAATGCAAGATATATTCTCTCGGGAATTGCTCTAAAAGGTTATATTCCTTAGCAGTTCGGTGTACATTTCGCATCTGTGACAGCACAAAGCATACTTTGCATTTTCCCAGATTTCGTCTTTATTTTTAAAATTAGATTTGTTGGAATTGTAGATTTTGTCAGATCCAGTTTCCTGAATATAAAGCATATAAAATATGGTACATACAGTATATTTCAATGTTTTTTCAAAAGCAAAAATAGTCAAAGAAATAAACTTATCAACCCCCTTATAAAAAGTTATTTTTGTGTCCAATTTGAGAAATTAACATTAAAATGTGTTGAAAAAGAAATGACAGAATTCATGTTAGAGATAAAGTGATGATCTTTATTGACAGGAGACCCCAGTCACCATTCATATTCTATGAAAGCTGTTGAAGGCCTCAAATGATGATGAAGGTTACTCGGCAGACTCAGACTAAAGGAAAGATAAAAACAAATTATGAAAGAAGTTTCAATTATCAGGACAGTCTAGCAAGATTACTTGCAATTTAGTAAAAAATCATGATGGTTATCCCAACATCATATCCATTGCACAGAGGATGTATTGTTTGTTGCTTGCATAAGTTAAACTAAATTTTCATTCAAAATCACTGAACATTTTTTCACAAACAGGAAATAAGAACCATACCTTGCCCATATCACGGCTCTTGACTCTCAGCTTGTTGACCTGAGACTCAGCAATGTCAGCACGCTCCTGAGCTTCCTCCATCTCATGCTGAACCTTCCTCAGCCTGGACATGTGAGTGTTGGCCTGCTCCTCCTGTGAGGGGGTGGAAGAGGAAGTTACAAAACCAACAATGTGCCGAATTATACATTAAACAATGCAAAAGAACTCACAGCCTCCTCAGCTTGTCTCTTGTAAGCTTTCACTTTGAGCTGCAGTTTATCCACCAGATCCTGAAGTCTGCTCACATTCTTCTTGTCCTCCTCAGTCTATAGAATTCAATTAATATAAAGAAGATATAAGAAATAAAAGAAGACAGAAACAAGGCACTCACAGACCAGTGACTGTCATTATTCTTTCTGCTTTACCTGGTAGGTCAGCTCCTTCACTCTCCTCTCATATTTGCGGACACCTTTAACAGCATCAACTCCACGTCTCTGCTCAGCTTCAACCTCAGCTTCCAGCTCACGTACCTGAAAGATAATTAATATCCTCCATCATATTTTTCTCCAGGAATGTCCACACATGTGAATTATTTTGAGGGTTTATAGCTACCCTGGACTCCAGTTTCTGGAGCTGCTTCTTGCCACCTTTCATGGCAAGGCTCTCTGCTTCATCCAGGCGGTGCTGCAGGTCCTTGACAGTGACCTCCAGGTTCTTCTTCATCCTCTCCAGATGAGCACTGGTGTCCTGTTCCTTCTTCAGCTCTTCTGCCATCATGGCAGCCTGAAATTACAAACATTTCCCTTCTTTATTTAGAGTCCATGATAGGATTAATATTCTCAGAGCATGGAAGCAAATGAGAAATGGACCATCTAAATGATAGATGGGAACTCACATCAGTGATGGCCTTTTTGGCTTTCTCTTCTGCATTTCTCGCTTCCTGGATGGAATCATCTACCTCACCCTGAACCTGGACAAGGTCAGCTTCCAGCTTCTTCTTGGTGTTGATAAGACTGGTGTTCTGAATGTTTAAAACGTAGTCTTAGCAAGATCTTTATAAATAATAGTTGATATAGTAGCTTCTTGTGAAGAGAATTAATGGAACCCAACCTGAGAGTGAAGCAGACCAACACGCTCGCTGGCATCAACTAACTCCTGTTCAGCCACTTTGCGTCCCCTCTCTGTCTGCTCCAAAGCAGCTCTGAGCTCCTCAATCTCAGCCAACATCAGACCATTTCTACGTTCTACCATGGCAACCTGCTCCTTCATATCTTCTTGTCCTCTCACAGCATCATCGAGGTGCAGTTGGGCATCCTGACAACAAAAACCAAAGATCAGTTTTCTTCTTGGTTAATATTTTGATCACATTAACAACAGCTGAACCAAACCAACCTTAAGCTGTCCCTGGACATTTCTCAGCTGTTTCTGGGCCTCAGCAGCCTGCCTGTTGGCATGGCTCAGCTGAATCTCCATTTCATTCAGGTCTCCCTCCATCTTCTTCTTGACTCTCAGGGCATCATTTCTGCTCCTGACCTCAGCATCAAGTGTACTCTGCATGGAGTCGATCACTCTCTGGCTGTTCCTCTTGATCTGCTCCATCTCCTCATCCTTCTCTGCCAATTTCCTGTCAACCTCACCCTTGATCTGATTGAGCTCAAGCTGGACGCGTAGAATCTTGGCCTCTTCATGCTCTAATGTTCCCTAATATAATGAATAAATATGTTTAGTCATCTTTAAGAGTAGGTCTTGAACACATTTCATGACAACTGGTTTGAATCAGAATTTCACCTCAGCTTCCTCCAGTGCCGCCTGGATCTCAGACTTCTCTGTCTCAACAGTTTTCTTGGACTTCTCCAACTCATGAATACTCTTTCCAGTCTCACCAATTTGTTCAGTCAGGTCAGAGATCTCCTCTATAAAGAAATCAAAAGATAATACAACTGTGACTATAAGGCAAATATTTCTGATGTCTGCCTTAAATAAAACAAATACTATAATATTTACTAGTTAAATTAATCATCATCACATTGGAAAGATGCTTCACATACGCTGCAGGTTCTTGTTTTCTCTCTTCATGGTTTCCAGATGATCCAGAGCTTCCTCATAAGAGTTCTTCATCTTGAAGAGTTCAGTGCTGAGAGAACGAGCCTCCTTCTGAGCTCCTTCCAGCTCTGCCTGACCCTCCTCATACTTCTGCTTCCATTCTGCCAGGACCTGAAGGAATACCCAGCAAACTCTTGATTTGGTCCATGGTTTTTATGATTTTACATTGTGGTTTTGTATATAATCCTGATCAATCAATGTTTAAATTGTTTTACCTTGTCAAAATTTCTCTGCTTCTTGTCAAGGTTGGCAGCCAGAGAATTAGCTCTCTCCACATCAATCATGAGGTCTTCCACCTCACCCTGCAGTCTCTGCTTGGTCTTCTCCAGAGAGGCACACTTTGAGTTCACAGCCTCAATGGATTCCTCAGCGTCCTGCAGACGCTGGGCCAGCTTCTTCCTGTAGTGAACAATAATGTGATTACCTGAAATAAAAGTAGGGAACACTGAATTACATTGAAGGATTAGAAGGTTTACTTGGCTTCCTCCAGCTCTTCAGTACGCTGAATAGCATCCGTCTCGTATTTGCTTCTCCACTGAGCCACCTCACTGTTGGCCTTAGACATTGCTCTCTGCAGTTCAGCCTTGGCTTCCTGCTCCTCCTCGTACTGCTCTCTGAGCAGATCACAGTCATGGCGTGCTGACTGAACACCGTGGGCCAGGGCGTTCTTGGCCTGTTGAGGAGAACAATGCAGTTCGGGAATAGTTGTAGTTTAGGCCAAAACTATCAGAAAAGACATGAAATAAAAATGTAAATTCATTAATTGTTGAAAATCATACCTTGACTTCCTCCTCAACGTGTCTCTTAAGTTCCTCAATCTGTTGAGTGAAAGCTTGTTTGCCTCTGGTCAACTGGGAAACAAGAGCTTCTTTCTCTTCAAGCTGGCGACCAAACTCACCTGGATAATGGAAGGTTCACTTTGCAGTTAGTTCATATAGTTCAAATAGCACAACTGTACTGGAGAGGTCACTCACCATTCTCTGTCTGCAGTCTGGCCCTTTGTGCATTAATATCATTCAGCTGACGAACATTTTCATCGTTTTGGATTTGAGTTCACTCAACTGATCCTCGAGTGTTCTGCACATTTTCTCCAAGTTCCCCTTTAAACACATAGGAAAATTCTGTCGGGCACTTTTCAGCAACTTCAGATGTTACAATTTTCTCAGGATGATGCCAAACATAATTATAGGATCAGTCACTTACCTTTGATTTAGCAACAGCCTCCATGTTGCTGGACAGGTCATCGATCTCCATCTTGTACTCGCTCTTTTCCTTCTCCAGCTTCTGTTTGACACGCTGCAGGTTGTCAATCTGCTCTCCCAACTCTGCAACGCTGTCAGCCTGCTTCTTACGGAGGCCTGCTGCAGTAGCTTCATGCTGCAGGGTAGACTCTTCAAGATCACGACGCAGCTTCTGGAACTCAGCCTCACGCTTCTTGTTCATCTCAATCTGAGCAGCTGTTGCTCCACCAGCTTCTTCAAGCCTCTCACTGATCTCCTCAAGCTCCCGGGAGAGGTCAGCTCTCTGCTTCTCAACCTTGGCCCGAGCAGCTCTCTCAGCCTCGATCTCCTCCTCCAGCTCCTCAATACGAGCCTACAGATTTGATGACAGTCAAAAAGGATTTGAGTGGGAGCTATAGTCATTAATTCAGACATTAACATTTAATTGATAAACATTAAAACTTGACCTGGAGCTCCTTGATCTTCTTCTGAAGTTGAGCACCAAGAGACTGTTCATCCTCAATCTTGCTGAGCAGCTGGCTGATCTCAAAGTCCCTCCTGAATGAGAACAGTTGCATTTCTGTGGTTATTGTTGTCAATGAGGAAAAGTAGTGTGCTAGAAATACCATTATGAATGTAAGACAAACCCTTACTTCTTGATTTTCTCATCGGATTGCTGTTTCTCATTCTCCAGATCCATTATGGACTCTTGGGCCAGTTTCAGGTCTCCCTCCAGTTTTCTCTTGGCTCTCTCAAGGTCCATGCGGAGCTTCTTCTCTTGCTCCAGTGATCCCTCAAGCTTTCAGGTGACATTTAATGTTTGTTATTTAAATATTTTTATGTTGAAAACACCCAGTATGCTCTAAAAGAGGTGCATTATTCAGTCATTTTCTTACATCATCCACTTGCTGTTCCAGCTTTGTCTTGGCCTTGGTCAGAGTGTTGACTTTGTCTTCCTCTGCCTGGAGGTCATCCAGTGTTTGCTGGTGGCTCTCCTGGAGAGCTTTCTTCTCCTTGGTTAACTTGGCAATAGACTCATCTTGAGATGCCATCTCCTCTGTCAGGTTTTTCACCTACAGTGATTCATTATTTTAAACTAGTGTTTCCTTTTTTCCTAGAAACGGTATAATTTATTGCTTAAAGTAATTGGAACCTTGTTTTCTGTAGCATGTTTCTCCTTCTCCACTTTAGCCAAGGTGAGCTCCAGGTCATCGATGTCTTTCTTTAGCTCAGAGCATTCATCCTCCAGCTTCCTCTTCTTGGCTGTCAGTTCAGCATTCATCTCTTCTTCATCTTCCAGTCTCTCAGTTGTCTCTTTGAGTTTGGCCTCCAGCTGGATCTTACTCTTGATGAGTCCCTCACATCTCTCCTCAGCATCAGAAAGGTTATCAACTTCCTAGTATAGAACAAGTGAGATAATTTAGAGTACAGCTGGTATCAGTTTATTGAGGGTTTCCAGTGCTGTGGTGTGCTGTGACTTACTGATGCGACTTGCAGTTGCAGGTCGTTCTTTTCCTGCAGAAGGGAAACCATTTTCTCCTCCAGTTCTTTCTTCTTGGCCAGGGCAGTAGCCAGGTCAGATTGCATTTTCTCATAATTGTCTTTCATCTGAGCCAGTTCCTTCTCAGTCTCAGCGCTCTTCAGAAGAGGCTTGATCTTAAAGTAGAGTTTCAGCCATGGCCAGTTCTTGACATTCATGAATGAGCGGACGTTGTACTGGATGGTGAAGATTGATTCTCTATAAAATAAACACCAAAATATAACTTCTGTTTCAATATACAAATGCAATTATGTAATATCTTATGTGCTAGTTTGTTATGAATTAAGACCATGTAAAGTTTCTATTAATCCTACCTCCTCTCCATCATCTTAACAAACTCCTTCCTCATGACATATCCTCTGCAGAGGGCCTGAGTCATTGTCACCAGCTCAGCCAGTTTCTCATCTCTCATCTCCTCCAGGGTACCCAGCAGACCAGCTTTGAAGAACACCTGTGAATCCAGTGAAATGAAACCAGTCTTCAGCACACATGGAAACAAAACAACTCTTTCTATTCTTGCTGCTGTATTCTAAACTGCACCTTAGTGTGTCCAAACTTGTACTGGGTGTGATCCACATCAATGGAGCCCAGAAGCTTCTCTGAAGCTTTCTTGTTGTCAATAAACTGTCCCTCGGGAATGACACTGGCATTCAATACTTTGTATCTACAAGAGAATGCAGGTACGACAATTCAGTCATCAAATTACAGATAATATAATATGTTCAACTGATTCTACTAAGATATCACCTCTGCTTGAAGTCACCATAGAGAATTCTGCTGGGGAACCCTTTCCTGCAGATTCTGATGCCTTCCAGGACACCATTACACCTCAGCTGGTGGATGACCAAGAAGTTCTCCATCAGACCTAATGGGAGAAATCCATGGAGTTATTCGGAATCAATTTTACATAATGATTTAACTTGTAGAGTAATATACAAAAGCTGCGCTGGCTTTTTACCTGGGGTCTTGGACTCATTGGGAATCAAGCAGCGGACAAAATGAGGATGAGTGCTTTTTAAATTTGTCATCAGCTTCCCCAGGTTCTCCTGAATGAATAATAATAGGGGATTGTTGCGATTTCTAAAGGAAGTTTGTTTATTGTTTTTCTGAAATATATTTGGAACAAAACATACTCTAAAAAGAGCAGACACAGTCTGGAAGGAACCACCCTTCTTTTTTCCTGCCTTCTTTCCAGCACCAGCAGCAGCTTCTGCACATCAAAACAATATATCTTTCATTATTGTGGCAAAATGTTTCTGGTTTTTCATACCAATTTATGAAACTATACAAATACATACCATCACCAGGACGTACAGCATACAACAAGGACATAAGTTTGTTGGAAGATTTTTGGTAGAGCTGAACAACTGAGTCATTCAGGGGGTCCTTGTTCTTATCCAGCCAGCCATTGATGTTATAGTCCACAGTGCCAGCATAATGGACCAGGGCGAAGTGAGCTTCAGCCTTGCCCTTTCCAGGCTTTGGCTTCTCAAAGGCCTTGGTCTTGCCAAGATGCTGATCATGCAGCTTGTTCTTGAATGTTGTGTCAGAGGCCTTGGGGAACATGCACTCCTCTTCCAGGATGGAGAAGATGCCCATTGGCTGTGAATAATTTATTTCATGAATATTTCTATGGTATATACAGACATCACAATATCAGAGTGATCTTTACCTTCTCAATAAGCTCAATGCAGGCAGCCAAGTCCATACCAAAGTCAATAAATTCCCACTCAATGCCTTCCTTCTTGTACTCCTCTTGCTCCAGGACAAACATGTGGTGGTTGAAAAACTGTTGCAGTTTCTCATTGGTGAAGTTGATGCAAAGCTGCTCCAAGCTGTTGAACTGTCATTTTATGGAAGGACTGTTATTAATTGCCCTATAAAAAAAGCTGAAGATCATGTGTCCAATTACAACTGATAACTCACATCGAAGATCTCAAATCCAGCGATATCCAACACTCCAATGAAGTATGACCTTGACTGCTTTGTGTCCAGCATCTCATTGATACGGACGACCATCCACAAGAACATCTTCTCATAGACAGACTTACACAGAGCACTGACAGCATTGTTGACCTGACAATAGGGACGTTGAGTATATGTCAGCCACTATAATGCTTTAACGTGCATCTAGCTCTTCAATGATATGATTCTTCTTCCTTACCTGTGGGACGGTCTGACCTTTGGTCACCATCTCATTACCAACCTTGACTCTTGGGTAGCACAAACATTTCAGCATATCAGCTGAGTTCAGGCCCAATAAGTACGCAACTTTATCAGCCACTGGGTGGAAACACATCCAATACATATTCACCTACCATTATATAAAACAATTGTTAAGTATAAGAATTTGCATTATTGTAGTCATTACCCTCAGTGCCATCAGGTTCAGCCTGCTCCTCACGCTGCTTCTGCTTGAACTTCATGTTACCATGATGCATCACAGCTCCAGTCAGCTTGTAGATGTTTATCTTTTCATCAGCAGTGAAGCCCAGGATGTCAATAGCAGTCTGAGTCACACAGGAAATACATTTATAGATTCTTTATGGAGGAACAAAAATACCAAAGAAAAATGTGTTTCCTTACATCTGTAGCAATGAACTCCTCCACATCATCAATGCTTTTGACAGTGATCTCACCCTGACTGATCATTGGGTAGTCATAGGGGTTAGTTGTGATGAGGAGAGCCTCTGAAAGATAGGCAATTATATTATATAATAATTATATATATCATTTAATTTTAGCTTTTCTTTATTTTTTGTTGTTGAGCTAAAAAATATCTAAAAGGATCTTAAAAGGATGTAAAACTGTACCCAGCAGTTCAGGCTTATGTCCGGTCATTAGCTGATAGAAGATATGGTAGCTCCTCTCAGCAGACAACTGGAAGGTGACACGAGATTTCTCCAGCAGATCTATGTTTGACAAATAAAGACAGGCAGGCCACATTAAATAAAGCAACTCTAAAGCTACATTGTATAATGGATGTTTTTTTTTCCAATGGGGCAAAAGTGATATGATAAATGACTTACATGTTTCTATATCAGCAGAAGCCAGCTTCCCAGTGGTACCAAAGTGAATTCTAATGAATTTACCCTAAACATTTAGAAATGTAAGTTAATGATATTTTTCCCTTCAGCTTCAAATGCTTACTATTTCAAAACACCTGCATACTTACAAAACGAGAAGAGTTGTCATTTCTCACAGTCTTGGCATTTCCATAGGCCTCAAGTAAAGGGTTGGCTGCAATGATTTGATCCTCCAGTGAACCCTAAAAACAAAACTAAAATGTTATTGTTGATTGCAAAGAATTACAAAAAAGATGTTATTGTCCATCATGTAAATCTATTTTACCTGCATTTTTCCAGCAGTTTGCTCTGCTTTCTTACCCCCTCCAGCCACTGCAATTGTTGCAAAGTACTGGATGACACGTTTGGTGTTG
Organism: Takifugu flavidus; assembly: GCF_003711565.1. NCBI lineage: Eukaryota > Metazoa > Chordata > Actinopteri > Tetraodontiformes > Tetraodontidae > Takifugu > Takifugu flavidus. The sequence continues at coordinate 8,995,822 of NC_079537.1, forward strand.
ACAGTCTTTCCAGCACCAGATTCTCCACTATAAGAGAGATATTTTATCTTATGCATGGCAATATTCTGTTTTTCTGTTAGATGTAGAATACTCACGTGATAAGAATAGACTGGTTCTCACGGTCTGAAATAAATAATTGACACAAATGTTCTTATAAATACCAATAAAATCCTAAAACAATATCAGCACAGCTGAAATTATTCTCTCTTTTATCTTATTTAACAATAAAATCTTGTGTGTCTGTTTCATAAATGAAATATTTTTACCAGTGAGCATGAACTGATAGGCATTATCAGAGATGGAGAAGATGTGTGGTGGAGCCTCAATCCTCTTCTTTCCTCTGTATGCATTAACAACCTGGGCATCATACACTGGAAGCCACTTGTAGGGGTTCACCACGACGCAGAAAAGGCCAGAATAGGTCTGGAGAGATTTTCTTTTTAAAAACTCTTTTTATATAATGAAGACTTCATGTGACTCACAGATAAATGTTCATTTGTGGCTGTAGATAAAAAGCAACACCAATTGTAAATGTGTTTTTGTAGGATCACAAAATAAACCCTTTGTAAACACTCACATAGATCATCCATGATGCAAAACGCTCTTTGAGGTTATACAACACAGCAGGTTCGTTCAGGTGGGTCATCATGGCCATGTCCTCAATTTTATCATACTTAGGAGGATTCATGGCGTGGATGTCATCCTCTTTCACAGTGATGGTCTGAATTAAAACATTCAAAATGAGCATGCTTCTCAATCTTCCTGGTTATATATTGTAGTTTTATTTGTTCACTCTGTACAAGTGGTGCAGCATTTAGTCCCCTACCTTTCCTGTCACCGTCTCAACTGTGGCTTTGCCACCCTCTCTCTTGATGAGTTTGCCTTTCAGATACATCTCGGAAGGTTCAGCCACAAAATAGGCTGTTTTGGCATCAAAAGGAGTGTTCTGTGCTTCAATCCTCTCCCTCTCTGGCTTCCGGAGGTATATAGAAGCAGGGCCATACTGCTCCATCTCCGCGTCTGTACTCATGATGGCGCTTTATGTGGGACTGAGAGGCAAGAGAAAACATTTATTTAGAGAGCAGTTGATCTGGGGTATGCTTTACTAATGACTGTATGTTTACCTTTTCTTTGATCCCAACTGTAACAGAGCGTTGCTGCCCAAAGATGCTATGGAAAATGTGAAAAAAAATTAAGTAAAAATATTTGTGTGTATATATACAGTATATATATATATTAGTGGTTTCTTTTATAATCCTTCAAAAATATTTTTTAATTGAAACAAATGAAAAAATTAAAAAAGAGCACAAGTTGCTTTAAATTTAGTTTGAATTATATACAGTATATGATGCCTTAAAATATCCTTTGCCTTTACCTTCCAGGCTATCCAGTATTTCCAAAATATTTCTATACTATATTGTCATTTATATTCCTGTTTGATTAGTTATTAGAGCAGATGTCCTGCAAATCCTCATTTACATGTCATCACAAGAGTATAATTTCAGGTAAGCTAAGTGTGTAAAGACAAAATACAAAGTGCACGTACCTGGGATGTTGTCTCAGTTGTCACCGGGGCCTGAGAATGTTTCTTTTATAGAGGCAGAAGTGCATGGTCAGCAGCAGACCACTCCTCGATTTGGTCAAGCATCCCTCTCATAATAAGTCATACAGTATCTTGTAACGCTGCTGCTTTGGAAAGTTACTAGTTAATAAGACACACCAAGGCTCAGGTTGTGTCTTCAGCAATGACATATTTGCAAATATAGTATTCCATGAAGCAAGCATAGTATTTACTGGGTTTGAAATCAAGTATTATAAAGCAGATCTTATTTAAAAATAATAATAATAAAATCTATTAATGGAGTGTGCCTTGATTTCCTTTTTTGCTCTTTGTAAGATGAACTCAAACGCCATTGGTGTTAAATGTCAATGCCGTATTTTAAATTTTTAACTGCGGTAAAATAGAATACAATTGATGAGTATGACTAATGAAAAAAAGTCACAGCAACTAAAGGCCTCTTTCACATCATAATGAATATACTATACAGATAGAATAGGCTAAATTTATATATACTGAGATTCAATACACGTTATCGTATTCTGAAAGAAGGGTATTTGGCTCAGCTTTGTTTCTGTTAATAAATTGTAAGCTGATGTTCAGAGTACATCTCAGATCACAGATGCTTGGAAAAATCATTACAGGTTTTAGAGCCATTAGTTAAGTCTATTAAATAGTTTTTTAAAATTAGATTATGATTTACTTCAGATTGATATCATCATTTCATAGTGAGAGGTTGTCTGTGCTTGCCCTTCCAATTATGCATGGACATAGCCAGCAATGGAACTTAATTTTGAAGAACACAAGTGCTCTTGGTATATAGTTGCAGGACATTGGCACATCTCGTATTCCTCTATTAACGATGAATGTAAGGCCTTTTCAATAAAGTTCAAGTGGAATTATAACGTGCCTTAAAAGGACTAGAACATTTGCCAACCATGCGATGAGATAAGACCTATATTAAGTCCCATGTTAATATCAGAAGTTCTTTATCCACATTTGATGCTGGGTGTTGGTGCTGTTATGGAGACACTACATCACCCAATAAAAGTGTATTTGAAATGTGACTCTACTTTTAAGACATTGCTCACATTATCTTCAAACTAAAGACATAAAATAAATGCCAAGTAGCCAAACTGGACAGTGCCATTTAAAGGATGCCCCTGTGCAGTAGAAACACACTGTTCTATTGAAAACTTCTTTTTGCAAGGACATATTTATCCACATTAAATAAGTAGTAGTAGTACTATATTTAGTATTTATGTAAAGGTATTTTATTCAATCTTTCATTTATTTGCATAGTTAAACAAAGACATATAAAGGTTATTTGGAAAATAACGCTCAGTGCAATGACTCATTGAAATGATGTTTCTGAGGATTCTCATTCATTCAGGTCATGTTATGTCCAAAAGATTAAAGCAAGGCAACTGGCATACCAGGAGTCTATTACAACGTGTACAGCAGCAATTATCTTCACTTTGTCAACAGACTTGTCAACATACTAACAAATGGGAAAGCTATATCCATCCATCCATAGAACATGGCTGTTGGAGGGAATGAGCTTAAGGGATGACATACAAAGAAAAGGTCACGTTACTGACCCATCCCCCAAATGCATGCTTGGAGAGGACCCAAGCAGACATGGGGAGAACATGCAAAGTTCGCACAGACAAGCTCCAAGGGAACCTTAAAAGTCAGGACTTTTTTTCTATGAAGTGTCAGTGTTAATCACGGCATCACCCCCACCTGGAAATGTATATAATTTTTTTCACCCAGTTTATATGTATGTACATTAAACATCACGGCACAACTATATGCTTAAAAGGTCATTGGTCTAGTCGTCAGGACACAATATAATTTGATAAATAAATAGATTTTAAATCAATATTTTAACTGCAAAACTGAAAAAAAATCATCCTCGGATAGATGTGTGCATGAATGCATGCTCTCTCGTATACTGCAACCAGTAATAATTAAACATTCTCCATTGATTCAGATCAAAAGTGGAAATATCTTCTAAAATATTCTGGTTATAACTAATTACTTAAACAACCTCCGCACATAGCCTATTGTAGTGGTCATTCAACATTCAAGATATATTTCTTACATTTATAAGGTAAAGAGAAGTTACCTGTGGCCAGAAATTTTTAGGTATTTATGAAGAATGGAAATACTGCATGACAGGTAAAAGGGCATATTAGAAACAGATGGGATAGATGTCACAGCACCTTTGTGAACCATGGTTTCAGAGATCATAAAAGCTGGAGTGGATTTTGTCACATGTATCACATGCAGATGCCAGACAGAGCACTGGCTCACAAGATGGCATATCAATTTTCATAAGTGAACTGGTTCCTTTTAATCTTAGCACTGTGTTGGGGAAAATGTGATCAGGTGTTGTGCACTTCTGTGAGAATGTGGACAGTTAAGAAAGGTATCAGAGGCACATTCAATGGTGGTGAGGTGATTATGGCAATTTTAAGAATTAAACTAAGTGTGTATGTACCATTTGGCAAAATGAATGCCTAAACACGACATGACCGCAAATTAAAATTCAGTAGCAGTTAAAATGGGACACAGACTACAGAGGGAAAATGAATTATATTTGAGAGTCAACTGAGAATAGCAGTAAATGCGGATGAGATTACATAGCTGCAAAATGACACTATAGGCTAGAGTAAAGTAGGTCGGAGCCTGTGGAAAAGTACAGTAAAAGCAATTTTTTTGAGACCGTGCAATATAATGTATGGTGATTGGATATTTTTTCTGTATAAGGAAAAATTTAAAAAAAACATTTTGAATTGAATCAAATTGCTTAAGACAAACCAAAGAATGAAGGGCTAGAAAGATAGAGCAACAAAAAAACAGAGTTTCCACTTTGGGGTTTGAGAAAGGTAATAATGACGCAATGGATACATTCTGCCAGTAGGGGACAGTAGTGCGCCAATCAGTGCTTAATGAATGAAAATAAAAAGACGAAGAAGGTCCGGTCGACGTTAAGTGACGTTGGAAATAGAAACTGAGCGCACACGCTTTTCGCGGTTAGCTAGAGCGGTCATCGTTTTGTCAAAATTTTAATAACTGTTAAGGACAAGATGCCTTCTCTGAACGGAAAACCCGATGTTATATTTGTAAGCTGAGTTATATATAATACATATTGTAATGCACAGCCTTAGTTTATGTCTTCCTGTTCTAGCTAACTTTTTTCTTCGGCGCTAATGTTAGCTCAATTGTTGCTTTTAAACAAGGGATACTCTTCTTTTGTTTTAGCCACTAATTGCTCTTTAATAATTAGTTTATAGACACAAGAATTAAATTATTAGATTGATACAGTATACTGTTGAACAACGGTACAATCGCAGTAACGAGTTGTGCTAGCTATGTTACCTTGTTATTGTGCGCAACGTAGTTAAGACAAAAGTTAATAACGCTGTAATGTGCTTTCGTCTGTTTTAGGAAGATGACGATCTTCCTTATGAGGAAGAGATAATCAGGAACCCATATTCAGTCAAGTGTTGGATGCGTTACATCGAATTTAAACAAAATGGCCAAAAATCCATCCTCAACATGATATATGAGAGGGCTCTGAAAGAGCTACCTGGAAGGTAATCGGTACTAGAGAAGACATTAAAAATAATGTTAATTCTTAAATATCCACACAAGTTTATTTAAGCACAAAAGATAAAATGTTACTTTTTAAATTGTCACTGATCATTCTAGATATTGCACAAGTGTTTGACACTTAAAATGTTAAAACAGTTAATCCAAATTATATGCAACTATTCTTTTTAATGTAATCTTTTTTCCCCACCTGCAGCTACAAGTTGTGGTATAATTATCTCAGAGAGAGACGGAAACAAGTGAAAGGGAAATGTATAACAGACCCCAGCTATGAAGAGATCAATAATTGCCATGAAAGGGCCTTGGTGTTTATGCACAAGGTAATAGTTCAAATCAACTCCATATTGAAAAAAAAAAGTTAAATAACAGTATAATATCTAGAAGTTGTTTATAACACCAATCATGTGGTTTTCCTTCATCTAGATGCCTAGAATATGGCTAGATTACTGCCAGTTCCTTGTGTCTCAGAGTAAGATAACAAGAAGTCGCCAAACATTTGACCGTGCCCTCAGAGCTCTTCCTGTTACTCAGCACCCACGCATCTGGCCTCTGTACCTCCGCTTTGTCCGCAGTCTTTCCCTGCCCGAGACTGCCATTCGGGTATATCGCAGATACCTTAAGGTAAATTGCCTACAGCTTCACTTCCAAATTTGAGTCTTCAATATAGATCACTCTGTCTTATCTAGGAGGGAGGAGAAGATTCACTTAGTAAAATGATGTCTTTTTTCAGCATAAACATTACTTATATATTTCAGCATATATAAACTGACATGGCTGCATTTAATCACTGGCAGCAAATTTTAACAAAAGGCTCTAATCAAGTTGAAAGTTTTTAAGTTCACCAAAGAGGTGTTTCACAATCTCTACTTAATATAAAAGTTGCAGCATTGTGACGTAGGATTATCAACATTTGGTTGGAGTGCTCTGTGTAATGTGAATGGGTGAGTTGTAAAACACTATTGTTTTTGAAAATTACTGACACATTTATACGCCCACTCTTTGTTCCAGCTTTGCCCTGAGAATGCCGAGGAATACATAGATTACTTACGGTCTGTTGGCCGCCTGGATGAAGCTGCTCTCCGTCTAGCAGCTGTGGTTAATGATGAAAGCTTTGTGTCAAAAGAAGGAAAATCAAATTATCAAGTAAGAGTATCTCTGAATTTCAAGGAGCAATTGAATCTACCATTTTAAGCTCCCTTTGAAAGTGGTTTCTTATGTGTTTGTTTCATTTTTTTAACAGTTGTGGCATGAACTCTGTGACCTGATCTCTCAAAATCCAGATAAGGTGACCTCTTTAAATGTAGGTGCCATCATCCGAGGTGGCCTCACTCGGTTCACAGACCAACTTGGAAAACTCTGGTGTTCTTTGGCAGACTATTATATCCGGAGTGGTCATTTTGAAAAGGTAGGTGTCCCACGCATCATCTTTGTTCATGATATTAGTCAAGTCTTTTTTTATTTTAAAAATATGTCTAACTTTGCTAATCATATAAAAATCTGCATTCTGATAGAATGATTATGAATTGTATTTACTTTGTTGTATTGTTATTGTGTCTTTATTTAATTAGGCCCGTGATGTGTATGAGGAGGCCATTCTTACAGTGGTAACAGTAAGAGACTTTACACAAGTGTTTGATAGTTATGCCCAGTTTGAGGAAAACATGATTGCGGCAAAGATGGAAACCACTGCCGAAATGGGGCAGGATGAAGAAGGTGTGTGTGAACATATTATACATTAGTAAAATTGGTACAGTTGTTTTTCATCTCTGTGTGCCTACCTTCAACTTTGCCTTTATCTTCCTAGATGACATAGACTTGGAGCTTAGACTGGCTCGCTTTGAGCAGTTGATAGCCCGTCGCCCCCTTCTGTTGAACAGTGTGTTGCTGCGGCAGAACCCTCACAATGTTCACGAGTGGCATAAGCGAGTGAAACTATATGACGGTAATCCGCGACAGGTAAGAGGGTTCAAGGAGGTACACTTTGTTATTATGAAATTATTATTTTCTAATTATGCATGTCTACTCTTAATCTAGATCATCAACACATACACTGAGGCAGTACAGACTGTGGATCCAATCAAGGCCACTGGAAAGCCTCACTCCCTCTGGGTTTCCTTTGCTAAATTCTATGAAGAAAATGAGCAGCTTGATGATGTAAGCTACTAAGGTCTTATTTGGGCTGTATTATACCAGTTGTTACCAATTTTTATGCGTGGTACTGAGGTTTGAATGAATATCTCACAGGCTCGGACAATCTTTGAAAAGGCTACCAAAGTGAACTATAAGCAGGTGGATGACCTTGCAGTGGTTTGGTGTGAATATGGGGAGATGGAACTGCGCCATGAGAACTATGAACAGGCATTACGCATACTCAGGGTAAGGCACATCTTTTATTGTACTCGCACAGCTAGATGTGCATTTTTTCTGTTTCTTCTTTTATGTGATGAGACAAATATGTGCCGAATTGTAACACAAAAGACATCTGGAATTTGGGGAGTTGTTTGTTTGTTTTCTGAAAATATCACTGTATCTGATGGATTATTTAGTGTATAAATTGATTTCTTTGAACAAATTGGGAGTTTGCTCCTGAGAAATAAAATTCTAAATATTTAAAATCGTATATTAATTCATTAGTAAAATTAGTAGCATGTTTCTCTCTTTAATACCATGATGTAGATCTTTTTTGCCTGTGTTTAAACTTTCAACCACAAATGGTCAGCAGCACTGATCTTTTTTTTAAAACGCCCATCAAATAATCTCCATCGCCATCTGCTGGCTGACCGAAGACTTTATAAAAAGCAAATCCTTTGTGAATTTAGTGTTGTAATTTGCAATTTTAACTATACCTTATTTTTTTTAAATCATTGTAATCTAGAAAGCGACGGCCATCCCATCTAAGAAAGCAGAGTACTTTGATGCATCTGAGCCTGTCCAAAACAGAGTCTACAAGTCCCTGAAAGTTTGGTCTATGCTGGCAGATTTGGAGGAGAGTCTTGGGACATTCCAGGTATTTTTACTGCACATTTAAAAATGTTATTCCATCTTTTTTTCCCCTATTTTATCTTATAGAATTTTCAAAAACATACTTTTTTAAAATATTGCATATGTTTGTTTAATTGAGTTTGGGGTTTTGTTCTTGTTTTGTATAGTCAACAAAAGCCGTATATGACCGAATTATTGACCTCCGCATCGCCACTCCACAAATCATCATCAATTATGCTATGTTCCTTGAAGAACACAACTACTTTGAGGAAAGCTTCAAAGTAAGAATGTCCCAATAATGATCCATCTTAACATTTATCTTCAGTTTATACAATTAGGAAAATTGTACAAACATTTGTATCCCAAACTCTTTGTCTTTTAGGCATACGAGCGTGGTATTGCTCTGTTCAGGTGGCCAAATGTTTATGATATCTGGAACACTTATCTTACCAAGTTCATTGACCGCTATGGTGGCAAAAAGCTGGAGAGAGCAAGGGATTTATTTGAACAAGCTCTGGATGGTTGCCCTGCCAAGTTTGCAAAAAGTAAGTGGACATTTGTATTAGAATATTTGCTGTTTATGATTATTATAAGATGTCTTTCAAACTGCAGTTGATTTTTACATATACTGTGTTCTGAATTTTCTGCTTTCTAGCTATTTATCTGCTGTATGCAAAACTGGAGGAGAATTATGGGCTGGCTCGACATGCTATGGCTGTCTATGAAAGAGCAACTGAGGCAGTAGAAGTAGAAGAGCGACACCACATGTTCAATATCTACATCAAGAGAGCAGCTGAAATATATGGAGTCACATACACCAGAGAAATTTATCAGAAAGCTATTGAGGTGAATGTCAACATAAAGTGGAAATGCATTGTTGCTATCACAGTCACTTAAACCTAAATTATTTGTATGTTTGGGTTTGCTTAGGTTCTTCCTGATGAGCACGCACGGGACATGTGTCTGCGATTTTCTGACATGGAGAGTAAGCTGGGTGAAATTGATCGAGCCAGAGCAATCTACTCCTACTGCTCACAAATCTGTGACCCTAGGGTGAGATCCTCCCTGACTCCTATTGTTTCCCTAAAAATAAAAATCTATGATATTCACACACTCTTAATTTCTTATTTATTTGTATTGGTTCAGGTGACAGCTAATTTCTGGCAGACCTGGAAAGAATTTGAGATCCGTCATGGAAATGAGGACACTATTCGTGAGATGCTGAGAATCAAACGCAGTATCCAGGCCACATACAACACCCAGGTCAACTTTATGTCATCTCAGATGCTGAAGGCCACAACAAGCTCCACAGGAACGGGTGAGAGGGCTTACTGTTTTGTTTAGCTGATAATGACCTCATCCTGAGGACCCACAGGGAAGCTGATGACACATGGTGTTGCAGGCTGTGTAAAATGAGAATTAAAGATAAGCGGATGATTTTTCGAACTATTACGTTTACTGCATCAGGATGTAGTCAGTCACAATAAGGGCTAGAATCTTTACACTGCAGTTGCATAATGTGTGAAAATGTGGGAATGAGAAGTGTTTACACACAAAACACAGTGTTAATCTCTGTAGGCAAATGTTGATTCGTTTTATTGCACATCCAGTGTCAGATCTTGCTCCAGGCCAAATGGGAATGGATGACATGAAGATGTTGGAGCAGAAAGCTCAGCAGCTGGCTGCAGAAGCTGAGAAGGACAAACCGAAACCCAAAGAGAAGATTCTCTTTGTCAGGTTCGTATTGCTTTTCCTCCATTGACAATCTGAAGTGTCTTTTGAATTTGGAATAAATGTTCCAGAAAAAAAATGGAGGAAAAAAAAGTTGTATGTGCCTATACAGGAGTGATACCTCTCGCAGTGAACTTGCTGAGCTCTCAAAACAAGCTAACCCCGATGAGATCGACATCGACGACGATGAAGAGGACGACAATGACCAGGGCCCAGAGGGTGAGTAACAACCATCTGGAACATCAGGGCAAATTTGTGTTTATCTATACTCACTTAAATAGGACTTTAGTTAGTGAACATGGTTGCACTAATTTTCTTTTGCTCTTGGCCTTCACAGAGGTGCAGCTTGAACAGAAGAGTGTCCCCACAGCTGTCTTTGGAGGGCTTAAGGATGATTGAAAAACACATTCTGTGCAGAATATCCCAAATGTTTATATTTTTCCTTCTATTTGTTGTATCCACTTTGTAACTACTTTTAATAAGAATACTTGGTAAAGTGTCTGTCAGCATTTGCTGTTTTCATTGAATAAAAAGATAAATGTTTTTTATTTTCCTTTGCAGTATAGTTTGTTGTCCATGTGGTGTCAGTCTTGCTCACATATGAAGATGAAGACCACTGTCTGTACTTGTACCTGAAATGTTTTTGTTTTTTTTAGTAATACAACTTACAATGTAAAAAAATAACATGCAGACAATAAAGCCTTATCCACCACTGTATATACACAAAGGTATTGGTGCATGATAACATACCATTAAAATGCTTAAAGAGTTAAATTTGTAGGCCTGCAAAAGTGCTAACTGAAGAAATGTTTCTTTCAGAATTGAATTAAAATAGCTTGGAGGTAATCTTAAAGTTACTGAAAGCATGTGACCATGCACTGTTTAAATAAAGAGCATAGAACTACAAAGTTCTAAAAACACTTGGAAAGAGTCCCTTAGATCAGTACATTGATCCCAGCCACTAATCCAATTTTAGTTGTTTTTCTTCCATTGGTTTGTGGACCACTTTAGCTTTACCATGTGTACATATTTCTCTTTGTCAAGTTCTTATAATTAAGTCAAGGATCAAATGTAATTATTTTTTGGCTGCTGCTGATCAGTATTGAATCACAATTTAAGAATTGGTATGACCACGGTTGCTAGATAAAATTTTATGGAAAATGTAATTTCCATAACGCTGTACAGGACAGTATCGCTGGCTTCTGTGCAACTGTTTAATGCCTCTAGTATTAGATTATATTCCGATTGTTGGGCGTTCAAAAGACGCCCCCTTTGGCATTCACCTGTGAGTGAAAACGAGCAGGACAAACCTGTACCGCAAGTCACGCCACACCTCTACCTGCTGTCTCGCCAAACAGGAAAGTCCCGCCCTCTTTGGCTGAGCTAAATTCCTATTGGACGGCGGGAGGAGCGAGCGAGGCCAGTGTGGAGCACCTGGTCGTCAGTCATCGGCGGGGAGCTCCGTGACGTCCTGCGAAGCGTCTAACAGCAATGCGGACGAAGGAGGGCGACGCGACGGGAATTGTCCGGTGTTCTCGAACAACCCACTGGGTTGGAGCAAAGTGTGTTCTTCCGGATTAATTTAACAAACATATCGTTTCCGAAACGTTAAGGGGCAAGAGTTTAACCGCTTTGGAAGCATCTCCGGTTGGGCATTTTCCCGACTAAACCCCAGCCCACACTGGTGTTCCAAACCCTGGCGGTTGGTGTGGAATTGTCTGCTAGCAGAATGACTACTTGATCTATTTTTTTTCTCGGACTTCAACCTTTTTAGGCAAGCGGAATTTCTTATATTTGTACGGACTCGTTATGGTGGACTCCCCTACAATGAAGAAGAGTTTCGTGGCTTCAGACATAAAGCCGCTGGATTTGTATGACTGTACTAAAGCAAAAATATGCGCAAGTGTCGGATGGCTGTTGGCGAAGTCCTACGGTTGTACAGGTATGTTTTTATTAAGGGTACAGGCCTGGTGATCTGTAATACTGTTTCTCGGTTTTGTATGAAATCGCCAACATTATGTCGTCCATACTATATAAGCCTATATAGGAACTTTTATGCCGGTCGTGAAGGGAAAGCGCATGGATGCAGTATAGCTCAGCGATTCTCAGCACAAAGAGCACCATATGAAAGGAGACCACGCACGCCACGCATATTTGACAGATGTCATTTGTTCTGTCCGTGAGGTCGCGTTTTCATTTCGTGTGTGTGTGTGTGTCAGAGAAATGGGCCTCCTCCCTTGGCCTTATCACGCTAACCCATTTAGTCGCATTTGTAGTCGCCTGGTTTCAGTCCCAAAGTGCAGCCAGACCGTGCCGGGTATGTTTTTAATCCAGTCATGCAGGTTATTCTCCCAGTTCTTTCTCGTCTCAATTATCCTGTAATATTTTCTGAACACGCCTTCAATAGCTGTAACATCATCACAACTGTTTCTTCTTCCAACATCACTGATCAACAAACTCAAGAGGACCCAGTAAGAAACCAGCCCCTATGGTGCTCAATATACACCTACTAGCTGAAAGCCTTTGTTTTATATAACACTGCAGCCCTCACAGGACACAGCTTTGCTTTAATATTATAAAACAAGTTTCAGAACAGTCAGTGCTGACCCTGAGGTGATAACAAGTCTTCCCCTTGTCCTAAAATCACATCTTGTAAAGATTAGATGTCACAATGTCAAAAAACAAAACTTAATTGACTTAAAGTCCTCCACTCAAAAGCCAAACAACAGGAAACCTCATAAGAAAGCAAATATTTCCATTGGTTTACTGCCAATAAAAAGTTCCCTAGAAACCGTTTTAATTAAAAATACAAATGGACTGTATGTATGGCTTGTGCAAAGTAAAACTTTGTTCATTAAAGACAAATTCTGTTACACAATTAAAGGCAGTCCTTGGGTTCAGGACTCAGACTGCTGCAGCCTTTGTGTGTTCTGCACAACCACCACACCCTCTGGTCAAAGTCACTCTACACACAAGACCACAGGAATATGTTGGATCAGGGTTGAATTGATGTGTAGGCTTCTATGTGTCTTAACTAGATACCCATCATCATGTAATAGAAAACTAAGGTGGGTAGAACATCAGTGGTGGGTCAGACAGACTCGCTCATCTGGTCTTTGGTGCTTCTGTGACCGTTCATCTAATCATTAGATATGTGAAACTCTTTCATGGAATAATTCAAGGTCACAGTGATATTAGAAATATTAATCAGAGAAGAAGTTAATGCTTATAGCGGTGGCCTGACAAGAAATCAACATGTAACCATCAACTGAAAGCTGCTTATAGGCTCAGGAAGAAAATACCTCCGATCAAACGATAGAAATGCCAGTAGCATGTTCACAGAATTCACACAAAGGCCATGTCGGCAGGATTTATTGACGATCTGCTTTTGTAGTTGCTGCTTAATTTGCACCCACGTGGATGGAAAATGTTCCTTAATGCATATTAACTCCACCCTAACTTCAAAATTAATTCATTCAGTTTTGATGTGCTATTACTCATACTCTCATCATTTAGAGCTGTGGTGAGTCAACAAAAGACAGGACGTGAGGAGGATGTTGTCCCGTTCCGATGTATTTACTTTACGGCTAGACATTTTAAAGTTGCATTAAACGTTTTATGCGTTATTAATTTATTACCACCGCAGGTAATTGGAAGCCAAACATTCAAAATATTAAGATCTCTGACAAAGATATTGACCTCCAAGGCCCTGGAACATCCCCACATGCTGACTGTCTACAAATTGCCAGAATGTAACCACGCACTGACCACGCACCTATTTATCTCATTCATTTAACACTAATATGCAAGAATGACATATTCATGGGAAATCAGTGATGGATTGGACATCATTTAGTGTCTATTTTTTTCTTTAGACATGGCTTTGGCCTGTTTAAGAAGTACAGGGTGAATACAAATTTCTATTGAGACAGTTCAGTTTGTGTCCGTATTTGTTTCATTGTCTTATAAATGCATCATATTTTCATTTACTGTTCAGATCTATGTCATTTCAGACAAGAATCAACATTGCAATCTTTTCTTTGCCTGTCTGTGATGTTTATGTTTGGATTAGTGTTTTATTCAGAGGCTGTATTTACACTTAAGTGTTAACAGGTCATATCAGACTGGTGGGATTTAAGATAACACAACAGCAGTAGCTTTGTCCTAAAAATAAGAGTCAATAATAATAATCTCTTTGATCCTTTTCCTCACATGGCAAGGACATTTTAAGAATTTTAAAGTCATGCCCATCTGTCTTATCAAAACATAACAACATAAAGTACAGTGTAAATATAAACCATTTTAAGGAAATTACATCATTTCTGTCTCATTAAACATATGTCTGATGCAGGTGTTACCTTGTTTCTTTCAGTGGTTTACGTTAGCAAACCACATTTACGTTAGCAAAGTTAAAGACTGACCCGATAAATGTCAAATATTTACCGCTGCCTGTTGCCTCACCTAACCTTAAACACAGCATTTAGGAAGCCGACTGGTGGCAAATGCTGCGTTGTTTCATCATGACTCTGAAAATATGCCCTTCATTGGATTCTTAGATATAAAACTGCAAAGCAGGAAGTAGAAAAGGGCTTGCAAAGCTTTGTCAGATCTTTATTTGAACTCACTACAGTAACGTCTTACTCAGGCCAGATAAGCAGTGGCCCCGTGACCAGAAAAAGTGACAGAGGCCACTGCTTCATTGTATGCAAACACACAAGCTGGTGTTTGCCCTCTAAACATTTCCTTCCAGGTGTGTGGACATCAGCATTATGGGGCACCACATATTTTTGTGTGCTTTTTATGATGTGCCCAGTCAGTTTTCATGATCGATACCCTCGCTCTGATCCTGCCCCTCACCCATGACCGTGGATGGCTGCTGCCTTTGCATAAATCAAGTGTAAAGGTAGTTCATGGAATAATTACAGTTTTGAGCAGCTATAATGGTTTTTGAAAACGTGTATACATTTACAACCACAGGGTTTCAGCATATCTGATGAGTTTGTCATAAAGTCCTCATAGCTGGCTGGTTTTATAGGCAAATCATTGTTGTATCATCTTCCTCCATCTTAGTGAAAGGTGACATTTGCATCCTATTTTGCCTTCAGAGGCACATGGTGATGACTAGCCGAACATTTCAGTTGCATTTTTTCTATGCTTTCTATTTTTTACTCTGGTAACATACCTTGCTGAACAGGGATTGCCTCAGTGAAGATTTTTTTAGTTGGTTTGTCACGTTGTTTACGGCACTAAAAGGAGGTGCTCTCTTTGACAGCCAGGAATTTAATTACCACAAATGGAGCGTGTCATCGCTGACAGTAGAATCTGACAAATACAGCCATGACGGAATGAAAGTAAGAGGTTGAGAGCAAAGGCACTGTTGAGCCTGCCGTCTTTTGTTATCCAATAGCCGTAGATCTATTACATGTGTGACATGTAATACATATATATAATACCGTTCCACCTCCCTTCGAACAGCCTCTTTCTCTGTTTGACAGCCACGATCACTTTCTATTGCTCATTTTGGTGCGGATTGCTGCTAATCCTTTTTTGCTGTAGCTGTTTGAGAATCAGCAACCTGTTCCAGCTACATTATGTACAGTATGTTTACTAAGAGGCACAAGCCATTGACTCTGCTGTTGGTTTGGTCGGGATGTAGAGAAACCAGTTTTTAAAGCTGCACGTAAGCGAGGTGTGTCTGCTGTAGGTTTGTAGCATATGTTTTTCCATGATCTAATTTTATCAGCATTTCACAAGTTCTGAATGATGTCTGAAGGTACAACGAGTGGTAGGACATTTTCTAATCTGCACATGTCAATCACTGATCTCATCATGTCCTACTGACCTTGATGTGGGTTCCACTCCCCTGACTGATTATATGTCCTGAGAATTCACAAGCTCTTAATCTGTTTTTAAATGAGAAAACGGGTTTTTAAAGGATGCAGGAGTAGCATGTGCCATAGATTATTTTGCTTCAACAATAAAGGAGCACTTTTTAAATATCTCTACATTCAGAATATTGTCATTCACTGTCATTTTGGGTCACATCTAACTGTCTCTGCATACTTTGTCTTTTCATAGAAAATGTCCCTGCAGAGCTGCGTGACCCCTTCTACTGTGACCAGTATGAGCAGGAGCACCTTAAACCACCAGTCACGCGCCTTCTACAGTCTTCAGAGCTCTACTGCCGTACCTATAGCCTGTTACTGGCACAGCCACAAACTGGAGAACAACCCAAAGACAATGCTGCCCTAGTGCATCTCCTCAGTCAGAAAGGAGTACTGTCCAAGGATCGGGACATGGCTGTGACTGAGGCAGACCTCCAGCAGAAGCCCATCAAAATGGTAAGAATGCAGGAAGAACCAACATTATTGCAATATTGTGATTTATTGATTATGCTGCTTTATCACATTTGAAGAAGTGGATGTTGACTTGTGAAAGCCATTGCTCAGCTGTCTAGGAATGGAAAGAAAGAAATGGTATGGGAGGGTGCTTTGTTGTGGATATCGACGCCTGTTTGTGCTCTGAATCAAGAGATTAAAGGACATCAGAGAGACCCCTCTCTTTCAGCCCATCCTTGCCGCTGATCCTGCAGGCTGATGGGATCCAGCTGCTGAAACTAGGGCAGGCCTGGTGATAGAAATGAGACGACTTTGAGTCCCGATTTTGAGGGGGAGTGAGAGTTTGGATTCAATAGGTGAGCCAAGAACAATGGCTGAACAGTTCTGGTGAAACCTTAGATACTGTATTGAAAGAAAGCTCCAGGCTGACTCGGGCACTCACATTAAGGGAAACAGGTTTTTCCTCGTTGCCTATTATTTTCTCCTTTTTTGTCTCCTTCTTTCCCTCTGTCCCTGCCTTTCTCCTTGTCATTTTAATCTTTAAAGTGTGGGGGGGGGGGGGGGGGGGGTGAAAAAAAGCTAAAATTTATAGTAATGTATAAGACCATTCGAAAGAATGACACACAAAATTACAAAAACAGGACTTAGATTATTTAGTCTAATAGATTATTTTCTATTTTTGTCCCTAAGCAGTTACTATGACTCTTCATTATTTTGGGATTTCGAAGCATTCTTTTGAAACCTACTTACCCATAATTACAATGTCTTTGCTCTATCTTCTAGCTTCATGGTGCATGAACATGCAGGTTGTTTTTTCTGAAACCTTTAGAGACCTGCAGGATTAGATGTTGTCATGTGAAAGCTGTTTACTGCAGGTGTAGCTCCACCTTCTGTTATCATTGCACTCATCACATGCTTCAAAAAGCATTAAAAACATATATAATCTCTATTACGCAGCATATAATTTGTTGTGCATTGTTGTTTAGCATGAAATCTTTATGCCTGAAATGATCCATATTACACATCTACTGTGAATATGTAAGCAGTTTTAAATTTGAGCTGTGGGTTAAAGTCCCATAAGACAATGGTGAGGGGACAGCCATTTGTTATATAGTAATTGCTAGCTTAGCTTGCACATTCCTGTCATAGCTAACATTTAATGTTGGAAAAGATGTGAGCTGTTGTGCACATGAGCAGCTAAAAGTGAAAACAGCAGCAGTGTAAAACTGGTAAAGTGACATTCACTTAAAGCAATAAATCTTAATTAACTTTTATTTGAACTTTTACTATTGATGCTAAAATTCTTGTTGTTTACCATTGACATTGTTTGTGTCTTCCAATCACTGGCTGGTTCCGAGCTTGATAAAATGTACTGCAGCTACCATAGGAAGCAAAGAAATGGGTCATGCGGCAGCAGCATTATGAGGATGGAACATCAATGTGGGTCTTTGCCAGAAAATGGCTTTAGAGCAGTAGTAACATGCTTTAAGCTAGAGCTTCACATACAATGTAGGTGCCAAGCCTTAAGAATTGTTTGACAAATAGATTGTATGTCAAGCTCATGATCAGTATGCCCAATCATTTACAGCAGCTTTCTTGATTCTTTATTAATTATTGCTGGAAATGATAGTATTTGGCTGAGAGATGATTATATGAAGCTGTTCAGTTTGGCACTCACTCTGGCTGCTGGACTAAGATGTTTTTAGAGCATCAATAGGCTTCTCTTTCTGACACAACACTGTCAATAAAGGTCAATAACACACGTTCCAAAGATCAGCTGACTTTGTTCTCTACAGTAGTCACCAAGCTCAAACACCAAACTTCATCTCTGCTATGCTCGGTCACTGCATTTCCTGGAGCCTTGGGGCTCCACTGTATGTGCGCTGGCATCGGCTGTGGTGGTGATGACCCAGCCCAGATTAAAGATAATCTGCCATGCAGACTTAACGTCATCATCCAAAACTGGTCGACAGGCCAAAGACTACTGAACATGTACATGACAAGCTTCACATCATCTCAAATCAAGATTTTCTATGAATTTCCAGTGGTTATAACGGAGGGTATTGAGTGTACAATTGCTTGAATAACAAAATAACTTTACAATCCTGTTGTTAAAGCATTTGTCATGCAAGCATTTACTCCCACAGTGATCAAGCGATCTACGTGTTCATAATGCAGCTAAACCTCTTCCTGCTTCCATGCTGACTTAAGGTGCACTCCGACACTTTGTCTTAAATCGTACTGCTGTGTTGGCTTTTTTTCTAGTCAAGTGTGCATCACTGGGAAGCTTGTTTAGAAATAGGTGTGAATTACAGTCTGAAAAACTCAACATCAACTTAACATGGAGTCAGTCTTTGGCCTTTAGTTGGAAACTCATATGGAATTAAATACATGTGACATACACCAGTGTTCATACATCCATGTGGGTCAAGAAACCCCTTGTCTGAAATCCCCTGCTAGGCCCCAGACCTGCCTTATCCTCCTGTTAGCCTTAAGCCCCCCCCCCCAGTAAGCACCAGGGCATGGGTTGGGGGGTGGGGTTAAGTCATATTTCAGACATAATCAGATTTTGCCCTCATTGTAATCTCACTTAATGATTCTGTTGCATTCTTTGACTGGGTTCTTGGCTCCCTGTAAAACAAACATGTCTGCACAAACCAGTCCCATTAAACCTAAATGTTGGGGTTTAATTGATTATTATATTTTCCCCTGTTAAACCATGAGGGGTACTAGTTTCTGGTTGGATGTTTCCCAAACAGAACTGGTGCTAAGCCAGGGGCTTGGAGCAGTGATGCAGCCAGGCCTCTGTTGAAATGCATTATGGGTCAGCTGGTTGGTTGTCATGGTGATCTGGCAGGCTCTCTGCTGAGTGCTCATGAGTTGCTCTTCGCTCTCCTCTCATTAGGGAGACTTGTGATTTAGCTTAGTGAGCTCTCCTGAGTCTGCAAAGGGAAATCCAGCCCTGCTTGTTTATTGTGTACCGTTTTAACCCACGCTCATCTAATTTGGGACACACTCCTCTCACAACTGCAACATCTGTTACAGCTTTATGTTTTTGGGGTTCATATTAATTGAACCTCTAATGAGTTATTAGGGTTTTATATGTTAACATTGTACTTAGTAGTTGTAGTAAAAGCATCGCAACATGATGCAACTAAAATCTTTATTTTGCAAGATGGCATTTCTTCATATTGAAATTATATATATCAAAGTTTATTTGTTTATCTTTGTTGTTCTCATGTCTGCTAATGCTGTTCTCATTTCACATAGTCTGGAAAATAAAACCCAGTCATTTGTCCAACGTTACCTTACAGACACTTCAAACATACACTCAACTGACAGGTCATGTCACAATCACGCGAGTGGTCCCATTCTGGGCACTTAAGATTGGAGGGCAGGTCCAAACAGCACCCAGGGACTGACTACAGCACATCCAGTGGGCTTTGCCCAGGGCTGCTTGACAGGCCTTTTCTGGCATAAGAGGCCACACTTGCCACAGGAATGGTTTTGTCCCTGTCAGCATTTTATAGTATATCAGGATTCAGTATGCAGACATACAGATGGGGCTCCTGCATGCAGCGGACTGCCACCAGAGGTTTGAGAAAGGAATGTGTGGCCTCTGAAGTGGAATTTTGATATTCTAAATGGAAACAGGGACTAATTTGCAGAGATTAGGCTCAAAATGGAAGCTTACTGAAGGAGTGGCCCCATGGCAGGAGTCACTGTTGGCAAGAAATATTAAGGGTTGTGTATTTGTGTACTTCAATAAAATAAATAAATCATCAACACAAAAGCTCATATTTTTATCTTGGGTCAGATGTATGTGTTCTAAAATGGACTTAGCAGTTTGTCTGTAGTATGCAGTGTGAAGTTAAAGAAAAAGTCAGGAATTTATATTTATCTCGGCTTACTTCCTGGTTAAAAGTGAGAAAAGTCTGTGGCTATTGGGGAAAATCAGTGATTTTTAACCCTTCTTGTGATTGACTGCAGAGAGTAGGATCATATTTTATTAATATCATATGTAATAAAACAGATCTTTGTATAAATACATTCACCAGATCAGACAGAAGAGGAAGTTATTGAATACCAGCACAGGTACAAGGAAAGACGCTGTTAATCGGCTACTTTGTTGTCCTGCATGCAAAGTCCTAAGTTATTTGCTAGATCATTGTGATATTTTGTTATAAGACAGTGTTTAGTGGACTGGAGTGACAAAATGAAAGGAATGGTAAATAGAAAAGTGTGTTAGCTCAGAATGTAATGCTAAGCACAGATAAAATATTTCTGCAATAGGTCTGTTACACCCTGTTTTAACTGTTTAATTTAAACTCAGATACTTTTTACTGCAGTAATTGGAAAGAAAGCACACTGGCACAGTGAGATAGGGCCTCAGAAGAACTGCAGGTCTGGGATAAAGGTGTAACCATATCACACTCCACTCGCCCATTTAATGATTGTGCAAACGTGTCCAAAGTTCATCAACAACTATTTTGCTTGCTGTTTATGCACGGTTCTGCTGAGTAAGAGAGGGGTTATACTGACCTCTAGTGGCTGTATTTGGCAAAGGTTTGCAATGGTTCAACTGTAGCGGTGCTTTAGATGTCTCTGTAACGCTTCCTTCTGTCCTGTGTTGACTGCAGGGTTCTCACCTGGCAGTGATTGATGCTCTGATGGCTGTGGCAGCAGTAGAGACGGTGGCTGCAGCAAGGACGCACACTTCCGCCGATCTACTCGGAGGAGGGTGCAGTTGGGAGGATGCTCTGCTTCACTGGGTGAATGCGGTAAGGAGAAAGCCACCAGTGTTTCACACGTTGTTAGTGTATCCTGTCATCAATCTTTCATAACTGCAACCATTGTTTGACTGAGATTATAGGGGTCTGTTTAATTGCATGAATTTGGATAATTCTTTATCCCTTTTTATGTTTGACAACACAGTGCAATGAATAGGCATAAATTGTGATTGTGCTAACTATTTTTTCTTTTTGAATCTCAGTTAAACCACAGGCTAAGAGAAAGTAATAAAGAAGCTCAGACCGATACATCTCAGTCTATTACAGAGCCAGAATCAGTTCAGCCCTCTGTGAGTACTGCATTACGCCATCATTGCCTTGTCTTCACATTAACACCACAAATCATAAAAAAAATATTGTATGCTTTATAGAAAAACACCTAAAGTGTTTTCAGCTCATAAAAAAAATCTTAAGATACATTTTGGTCTCACACAGGACACATTTTTTCCCTCATCTTCATTTTAAGCATTTGTTTTCTCACAGCACAGTGCTTATTATGGTTGTGATATTTGCTCAGAAGCTCATTAAATCCTCCCCATTCATCTTCATGTAGCAACCAAGTCCGTTTCCCCATAAATCAAATAGTTTGACTTCTTCCCAGTCACACTTCCCTACACCCTCTGAGCTAACACCTGTAGGAGAGCTTACCAGGAGAATGATGATCCACTTTCAACTTCCTCGGGCTTTACTGGTATTTTGGTCCATCACATAGAAGAAGACTTCCCCCTTGTGGTGTTAGTGCTTCTGTTGTCCTCCCAGTCTTCATTTCCCTGTCTCTCTATTTCCTTTCCTTTCTTCTTTTTCTGACAGTGTCCTACTCGCTGGTACTGGAAACTTGTTCCTGTAAGTTCCCTCCTCTCCTCTGCCCCCTCTTGTCATTCCTCCATCCCTCAGGTGTCTTCATCACATTTATCAGCAATTATCTGATAGTCAGGTATATTTCTCCCATTTGCTGGTGTGGGAATGCGAGTATGCACTGTCCTTACATGTGATGCAATGCATGTCCAACACAAATAGGGGCTGGGTGCAGAAGCAAGGATGCAAACAGCATTATTTGTTGAGACATCAGTGTTGCATGAAACATAGTCGCTACTAAAACATTGAGTCCTCTCATAAACCAGTCCCTCTGGTCCCCTGTGAGAGGCTTGTGCGTGATTTGCTATGAGGGTTCTCAGACACATGTTTCCAGTCATGTCCCATGCAGCCAAACGTGGTTTGTTTGTTACATACGATGGCTGTACCTGAAGCATTTTCCTCTCTTCCTCCCCAAGACTCCACTTCCACATCTCCTGACAAACTTTCTTTCTACTCTGTTTACAGTTTTCACCAAAGCTCTCATGTGAACATAAGCATGTTTTTTTTTTACAGTCTTGAATCTTCTACAACGGTTTGCAGTGTTGACAGTTTGTAGATTATTTGACCACATTTTCCAAACCTAATGCTTGATGTTGGTTTGGACCTTAACCAGTATGCTACATTTTACATCTAGACTTCACCAAAGGTGTTTGAAGTCACTGTAAAGTCATTCATGTTCTTTTTGCTGTGTGTTCTGTGTGTTTCTGTTTTGTTTTGCATGTTTTAGCTTCGCTACAGGAAGGATAAAATGCAGTCCAGACAAAAGCCCTTCTTTCCCGTGGTGAATAAAGTCAAAGACCTGTCCAGTGGCTGTGCCATTGCTGCAGTCATCCATTATTACTGCCCTGGCCTGCTTAGACTTGAAGGTATCAGCAAATGAACCTGGTGTGATGGACACTTGATAAATAAAGGAACTCCAATGTAATAGAATAATTATTTAAGTCATTTTGAAATGTCTTTGTCTTTACAAGATGTTTGCATGAAGGAGTCCGTGTCTGTAGAAGACAGCCTGTACAACCTGCAGTTCATCCGTGAATTCTGTGACAGCTGTCTGAAGAATTGCTGTCATTTGGCCCTGGAAGACATGCTGTACATTCCACAGGAACTTCAGGTGTGTGTCTAATGTGTGTTTCCACTATAAATCTCCTTTTAGTGACTCTTGGAGGCATCAACTAAATTATGCTATAATGTCCACTTTTGTGTTGGTATAGATCAACTGGCTCAGCTTCCTCGCAGAACTGCTCTGTTGGTTTGAAGTAAAAAGACCCGAATTTGTTCAGCCACTAGATACATTAGGTATGGTACTAATCTAACTATATGTGGAACTTGGGGTGACATATGATTTAAATTCATTGTTGGTTTCTTTTTTCACAAGCTGGTTCCACACCAAGTGACATCAGGTAAAGTCACTCACCATTTTCTGTCCGTCATCTTATTCTTTTATTTATTTATTTGGTTATTAAATTAGTTTTGCACCACTTCGGGTTTAACTGACTCGGCATACCGTCTTTCTACAGAACCTCTCCTTCAATTTTTAAGAAACCATTTCTTCCCATCTCTTCAAACGCATCAGGTAAGATCCAGACAGTGTTCTCCACATGCAGCAGCATTGTTTTGTGTATTTCATGTTTTCAACATTATTTTCCCAAACTTTGTTTGTTTTTTAGTCGTGATGTGTGATGTATAGTAACCTTGTTTTCTACCACTGTGCATATTTAAAACGTTCTGTTCTTTTTTCTGCACTGTATTGTTTATCTGTGCATCTGTTTTATGTACATCTTTGCATGCCTTTATATGTCTGTGTGTTCCATTGTTGTGCTCAGGATCTTTGACTCAGTCTACCTCAATGTCTCATATAGAAGGAGCTGGACAAACATGGAGCAAAAAGTCTCTCAGGTGGGATTCCGATATTCTGCACCATTCAAATGTTTTTTTCTTAAATCAGGCTTTTCTAACTTTACCACCACCACTCAACTTTTTTTCAGCCGCCCATTGTCAGCCATATCCTTTAGCATTCCTTTTGGCCTGGACAGTGATGTAGACATTGTAATGGGCGACCCAGTGATAACAAGATCTGTGAGCTCTGACCATCTCAACCCAGCAGGCCAAAATACCAATCATATGCATTTCACGCCTCCTGAAGATCTCAGCCATTTAAGGGTCAAATCCCCTTCAGTCAGTACTCCACAGAGAGCGTCCTGGACCACCCAGTCACACGGTATTCCAAGGGTAGCAGAGGAAAATGGTCTTGCAGCAAGTGAAACTGGAGAGCTACCTACTATTGAGGAAGCCCTTCAAATTATTCACAATGAGAGCAAGCTGGAACCTCGTTTACACCCCGACGGTGCTCCTGATGGATTCTACCTCCATTCTCCCGATGACCCTGCTAGTTCTAGAAATAACTCAAAAAAGTTAACACCTATCAGCTCCTCTGCCCCTACAAACTCAGGAATGATACATCGACCCATGGGCGATTCCAGGGAACCCACTCGTACCAGGAACACCTCTGAATGCTCACGAGACGATGACTCTGTTTTGAGAGATGGTAGCGTGGATTCAGATGCTTCAGAAGACATGCCTAAGGCCCAGTCCACCCCGGCTTCAGGTACACGCCCTGTTCGAGGCCACAGCAAAGAGGCCGACAGCGGTGTGAGGATGACAAGCTTTGCAGAACGCAAAAAGAAACTGACTGATTCTCCAAAAGCTGTTGACTCTGCTTCTCCTGAGATGACCACATGTGCCCAAAAGTCTGAAGAGAGCTCCAGCAATAGCCCTCAACCCAATGACGTGTCAGAACTTGGGGTTCGTCTTGAAGAAAAGCGCAGAGCTATTGAAGCTCAGAAAAAACGCATTGAGGCTATTTTTGCAAAGCACCGACAAAGACTGGGAAAGAGCGCCTTCCGACAGCTGAAAAAGGAGCAGTTTGAGGATGAAGTTGGGGAAGATGGAGGGGATGATATCCTGGTCAGTACCTCTTCCACAGAGGAAGATCTCTCTCGATTATCACTTGATGACAAGCAAGCTCAGATGGAAGAAGAGCAACGGGATCAATGTGAGCAGCGCCTCTCGGTGGAGGATGACGTTAATGTCAAAGAAGAACTTGAACCAAATCATCAGGGCGGTGACTTTCATGAAAAGGTCTTGAGAGAAAAGGACTCGGGGACAGCTGGTCAGAAAATAGCTCCCCTGGGGGACTATAACAATGCTGTGTCCAAGCTGACTGCAGCTCTTAGTTCCTTGCAAAGTGACATGCAGCGTCTGACGGAGCAGCAGAACCACTTACTCAATAAGAAGCCTGCTGCTTCGACCAGCAAGTCATGGGTCATTCCTGCTAGCCCCAGAACGTCCACTCCAGCTTCTACCCCTTTACGTATGTCACGAGAGCCCACCAGAAACCTCAATTCGGCCTCTACCTCCCCCTCCCCATCTCACAAAACCGCAGCTCAGACAACTCCTAAATCTCCTCATGTCCAACGCAGAGCCCGGTCTGTCCCCCCGAAAAGCCCCAAACATAACCAGCCCCCAACCTATTCAAGAGTCATAACTGCGCCTCAAAATGTGGATCGCATCCCGCACCTGCGTCGTGTAAATCCCTGGCAGTCTCAAGTCCAGACGTCGTCCTCATTCACTATTGGAGACGCTGACATGCTAGACGAGCTGCGCTCCTCTAGAGTGACTCCTGTGCCCACTCCTTCCCGGACCCCTGTACCACCTGCTATTCCCACTCCCCATTCTGCTGCAGATGACACAATGTCAGAGATAGGCTCCAATGATGGCAACAGTGTGTTTAATATGGATCTGGAAGCCGGAGCATCACATAGTATCTCATCTAAAAAGGAAAGGCTTACTGGTGGGGGCTGCAGCTCTGGTGCCCCTTCGGAGTGCTCCTTTGAGAGCGATGTCCCAGCCGGAATGTTGAATGGCAAACGAAGTAGCCTTATAGAAATTTCCCTTTCTTCTCTGGGAGGAGATGGGGAAGAGGATGACCAGGTACCAGACCCCTTTTCAGATGCCATGAGTGACCGAACAGATCCTGACATGAAAGGAGGAGTTGGTTTCTTTTTCAGGGTAAGTGGTTAAATATCATTATGTCATGCACGGCATTCTTTTAACAGTGTCGTCTTAAGGCTGGTGCATTTTCAATAGACTTCTTTCTTTATTAACAGGAAGATAAGGAGCGACCAGAGGATGAGATGGCGCAACGCAGAGCTGCTTTTTTGGAAAAACAGCAAAAGAGAGCAGAGGAGTTGAAAAGGCGCAAACTTGAGCAGGAAAAAGAGAAAGAATCGAAGTGAGACCCCTGCATGTTAATGTCTAACCAAACGAGCATCAAATATCTTACAGTGAAATTTTGCCTGTGAAATTTTTTCCTCTGATTAGATATTAATGTCCTGTTGAGCAGATTTACTGCTTGTTCATTATTCTTGTGCACTAAATGTTCTCTTTCTTTGCAAATAGTAAACCTCAGTGGATGATCATAGAGGGTTGGGGAAACAGGAGTGAGGACAGACCCCGGACTCCAGGCACTCCTCCTGCATCAGTAGATGGGACGCCGCAGCGCAGAGGAGATTTCACAAGGCAGGAGTATGAGAGGCGACATCAACTGAAGGTCATGGAAGATTTGGACAAGGTGCTAAGGCAGAAACCCACCACCGTTCGTGGCGTTAAGAAACAGAGACCTAAGACTGTTTTCAGAGATGACTCCAGCCTCTCTCATAGCCCTGTCAAGGGATTAATTGGTAAGTAGTTTATGTGTTCATCCAGAAGGACCTAAATGTTTCTTTTTCCTGGGTTTGCTTTCATAGTACAATTCCTTTCCTTTTTTGTAGGCACCAGGCTAAACAAGGTGTACTCCCACTCAACAATGAACCTTTCTTCGATGGCCAATGACTCTGGAGGCTTGACTATCAGGAAGTCACCAAGGTAATTGTGATCACTTGCTTTGTCTTCTTTAATGCAGCAAGAGTGCAGGCAATACAAGTTTGGCATCTATTTTTTTTCCTTTATATTGAACATCAACATTACAACATGTCCACATAGTAGAGACGAGTAACCTTTGTTGACTCCTCCTAGCCGTTCACACTCTCCTTCACGGTTCATGTCACCAAGGCGAATGAGTGGTCAGAATGGGGAGAAGGACTGGGAAAATGGCTCTACTATTTCATCAGCCTCCATTCCAGAATACACAGGTAAGCAGTATGGTTCAAAAAGAATTTATCTTAATGTCATTGATATTTGTAAATTTAAATTGATTAAATTGGCCTCTCTTTTTTAGGACCAAAGCTATACAAGGAGCCTAGTTTTAAGTCTAATAAGTTCATTATACATAACGCTATCACTCGCTGCTGCCTGGCCGGTAAGGTCAACGAACCCCAGAAAAACAAGATTGTAGAGGTAGGCAGTGCTCTTGTGCCAGAGTCCAACATAGTCCTTCACTCACTATCAGTCAGCTGCTCTTACCTTTTCTCTACTCTCTCCTCAGGAAATGGAGAAAAGTGCTGCCAACCACTTCCTCATTCTTTTCAGGGATGTCAGTTGCCAGTTTAGAGCAGTTTACACCATGAACCCTGAGACTGAGGAGATGGTACGCCTCACTGGAATTGGCCCTCGTATCATCTTACCTGAGATGGTTGAGTCCATTTACAAATACAGTTCTGATCGTAAACAGTTCACTGTCATCCCGTCCAAAACCATGTCCATGAGTGTTGACGCCTTTACCATCCCCAGTCACTTTTGGCAAAAGCGCCCAGGAACTCCTAAAAAGCTCGGCACCCCAAAATAAAGATACACCTAAGAAAAGTGTTACAATTCATGGAACCAGCACCTAAATGGCCTCCCATCATTTTCACCAGGGAGGCACTTAAGATTGTTTGTTACTCTAACAGTGGACTGGACGACTGCTCATGCCAATGATCCACATGGACCCGGACAACAACCCACTCACCTCTACCTGCAAAGGGCCAATCATTCATTTAGCCACACTGACATGTGTGAAAGCGGTTTCTCTTTTGAGAGCTTCTTATTGGCTGTGCCTGGTCTACTAAGATTGTAAAAATGCAATGCAACTCACTCTGCCAGGATGAAGAATTCTCCATGCATCCTGCCTCCTCAAGCCTTACCTTAGTCTGCCCCTGGAGTCACCTTTTGTGATTCTTTGGTGAGAAAAAGTTTGGACAACTACTGCCTATGCCCACTATATCAACTATATTCCAGGGCAGCGTAGTTCCTGCCCTTCTTATTTGTGCATTTCTTTCCTTTGCTGCCTTTCTTTGTTCTTCCAGGGCTGTTTTCTCTTCTTTTAACGTCTCTCTCTAGTCAATGAAAAAGATTCATCTTTCATTTCTGAAAATGAGGTAACACTTTGATATGAATGTAGTACACACCCTCAAGCGTTCCATTCAGGTGTGTTTCCCTGGTTAGACACAATCTGAACTGGTTGTGATTCCTATGTGAGATGCATTCATGGTGGCTACTGTGGTGGTCAGTGGAGCTGCACACTTATAAACTGCCTAAGCTCTCATAGCTTGTGCATCCCACTTGAATCCATCCCTCCCTCAGCTGTAGACTCCTGGATGTTCATTTTTTGAAATGACATTTTTGCTGGAAAATTAGCTTCGGCTTAAAGAGAGCTTAAGATTAATGAAATTCATTTGACATTTTTCTTCTTACTAGCTTTCTCACTTGTAATAGGTGATGAATTGACATGAACTTGTCTTTAAGAACAATACTGGAAACAGGAAGGAGGGCTTTATGTATATGAGTACTTGGATACAGCTCTGCGATATAGATAATCATTGCTAATTTAATGTATAATGAATGCTGATTACTTTTTTGACATTGATTTGTAAAAAAATAAGATTACCTTTGTAAGCTACAACTAAGATAGCCTGCTGCTTATGAATTAGTAAATGTACAGTCTGTATGAAAATGAATGATTGAATGAACCAGAATGATGGGTAAAGTATGAAACATTTGTCAGTTGCTTAAATGTTCTGTTTAGGGGTTAATAAATCCTTTAGGCCACTGAAGTGGGTTTCTTATGGTTCCTTGTTTGTATGTCCTGGCATATAAACAGTGGGTCTCTGTGAAGGAATAGGGTTTCCTCTCTCTATGCCAGTATGTGGCTGTTGCTTATGATCAGGTCAGTATCACCATTAAAATCTGGAGCTTAACTGCCTTCCGTTCCGTTGCAGTCTTTAGCACTACAGCAGCTGCCAGGATGCAGCTGCCTTTTTAATCACAGACTGCCTCCAACAAATGTCTTAATCGAATGAGACATTCAGATATACAGATGTGAAAAAGATGAATGGCAGAAATGCTGAATAAAGGTGTGAGTGGAGGAGTGAATATGAATTGATCAGTGTATTTATGTTTGTTGAAAATAGAATGTTGTAGTTGTTAACTATATTTTGATTCTGTGCAATTTCCCCACACAGGCCCCCACATGTCATCCAGAGTTGTATTTATTTGGTTTGCATTAGCTGGTGAATTTATGTTTAGTTTCTGGTTCTATGTGTTTTGTTTAAGGTGGTGAATCACATTAATTTCTTAGAGGTTGTCATAACATTTGTTTTCTTTTGTTATGGAATCTGTGCCAGCACAATATGTATTTTCATTTAATAAATTTTCATCATGGCATCTGACCAGACAAATAAAATTTCTTTTTATGCCATTGCATCTCTTTTATTTCACCCTGCTCCTTTGTTCTTTATTTACATCCTTTAAATGTGTGTTCCTCAGTTTTTTTCAGACAGACATTGGAACATTGACATTGGTTCTAAGTAAATGTAAACATCTTTATTGTCAATACAGCTTTTTGGTCTGTTTTTGTTTTTTTGTTTTTTACAAAATTTACTTGATGTTTAAAACCAAGCCCAATACTTCACACATCTGCCACAGAATACTGACAGGAAAGTTACAATTTTGGCTTTTTAACACTGTTGAATGGACACTTGTGCAAAGCATGATGCACGCAGGCAAATATTTCCTCATATTTGTTGATACTGGTTAACATTTTCCTGTACTCCTGAGCTGGAGGCTGTAAAATGACCTGCCTTTGGACAGAAGCAGTGAACACAAGGTTAAGAGGACACACTGTGAGCCAAAATAAAGATCGGACAATCAAATGCCATCTTCTCAGCTGTGCTTGGTGTGCAGCATCTCAGTAAGGAGAGAGTTGCAGGGCAAATCTCCCAGAAGGTGGCGCTGATACAAATACTCCTCCACCTGCAAGCTGATGCTTCGTACTTCGGGCAGGCGCAGCAGCAGTTGGCCAAACTTGTCGGACTGTCTGGGATGGCGCTGTTGCGTGTGCTCCATCAGAGCCCTGTTGACCCTCTCCTGAGTCTGCTCCACCTGCCTGCGGCTCTGCACAGACTTCACATCTGCAGACAAAAGGAAGTCACACTTGCACGGCAGTTCAATGAGAGCTGATGTCCAGAACACATTCACAGACTTCTAGAAGCTTACCAGGGTTAAAAAGCACCAAGTATTTGAGACAGACAAACTCCTGTCTGTCTAGTTGGAGTGCCTTCAGTTTGGACACCAGGTCCTGGGTCCTTGATACCAGGCCACTCAGTGTGGCTCCTGCCTGAGACAGGATGTTTGACACCTCAATCTGCATCACAATCAGACAAAGGTTCTGCATAGTCCATCAAACAAAAAGTAGCATCTTAAGATTTTCCGTCATTATGAGACATTTATGTCAACTTTGGATGTTACCTGTTGTCCTGAGACCAGATAAATGCAGCCCTCTTTACTGTAGATCACCTGTCTACAGAGGTGATCCAGGACAAGCAGTTCACTCCAGCAGCTCTGCAGCAGCACCATTTGGTCCTCCACCTGTACAAGTATCCAGCATGATCCCATTTGAATGGCTGCCACCCTAATAGTTAATTAGAAACTGTTTATGCAGTTACCTTAAGCTCCTTGAACAGTGCGCTGTTCCTGGCCCACTCAACGAGCCCAAACAAAGTCTGGTCAGCCATTTTGCACATGATGCTGAACGTATTTAAGCGGTCGTGTTTGCCTCTGTTGGCCTGCTCTCGTTGAAGACTGGCAACGACTTTGGCACACAGCTGGCTCTCATCCTGCTCCCCCTCCATCAGCTGGCTGAGAAAGTTATGCACCGCAGTGGACGGCGGACAGGCGTCTGGGCTTTGGGAGGAAGTCTTTGGGACGGGGGCGGATGAGCTCAGTGCCGAGCTGGGGGAGGACGTGGACGATGATGGTGCAGTGCTCCTGTATGCATATGAACTGTTTGGAGGCTGGTGCAGTGGGTACATTGTTGCAGCCATGCTGTAGCTGTAGGGAAGTTCTCCTTTGTCCTGGAGGTATCCAGGCAAGGTGTGGTGGTACAGTCCAGGGTAGGGCAACGACGGAGATGTGAACACATCTGAGTTCGCAGTACAGTCCAGAGGCATTGGCACAGCTGACTGACTGGTACCAGAGGCGTAGCCGGGCTGGCGAGCAGCATCAGAGGAAGTGTGACCGCTCATTAGGTGAAGGTCATTTGGAGGTGTGGGCCGTTGTATTTGGGTCATTTCTGCCTTCATCCTGTGGGGATCGGCGTTTGTGTGGTAGAACACTTTTTGCTGTTTCATCTGCCTTTCCCGCCTGTACAGAGGGCCAAATTTATTCCTGCCACCTCTCATACGATCAGCTCTTACTGCTGTTGACGGTAACAAACTTACATCAGAACACACGCCAGCGTCTGTGTGCATTTGTTTCAGATGGGGGATTATATTTGACCTTACCTTCTCTCTTCATGCCTACTGCCAGGCACTTTTGGAAGCGGCAGAAAGGGCAACGTTTCCTCTGTGAAAGGTTCATGGGGCAGCTCTGTTGTTCTGCACAGGTGTAATCCTTGTTATTCTGCACTGAACGCTTGAAGAAGCCCTGAAGAGGGATAGTAACAATTACTCTGCCCGTTAGGGGACCGACCCGATACACAGATGCATGATTTTTGTTACAAATTTGACATTGTCTTCAGATGGACTTTTCAAACTCTTCACCTTGCAGCTTTCACAGGTGAGCAGCCCGTAGTGATACCCTGACACCCTGTCCCCACAGACAGGACAGCTCTCCTCTGACTCGGTCGTGCCGTCCACCTCTGCTTTTAACTCCTGAGCTGCATGATAATCAATAATCAATATATGATGTCATACCAAATAATAGAAGCATCTGTCAATAAATGTAAACGAGAGTTTATCTAACTGCTGAGGACCACCAATGCAGCCCCTCCACTGGGAGAGCGTCCAAATGGAATATATTTGATGTGGTTCCTCTATCGTTAACCATCTACTGTAACTCCATTCATTAGTCATCAGAGAATTCCAAGACTATCTTATCACACAGCCTGATTTGATTATGATCCCGTATGACCCTTATGTAATTTTTCCATTCACGGATTGAAACTTGCAACAGAACCTGTTCTAATTCTACCCAGTAGTACCAACATGTTTGCACTAGAGTCCATTTCAAATGTTGGCTTCATGGCGCAAACAGCATTTTCTGAAGCAGGACCTTGTACTCACATGATTGTTCCACAGCTAACATGTCCTCTGTTTGATCATCCACATGGTGGAGGTCGGGCTGGAGCTCCTGCAGGTGAGAACCAGGAAGGTCCATTCTGACTGATAGGACATGAGAATTCTGATCTACATTGTGGTAGAGATCAGGAGAACCACAGAGAGGGCAGCTAGCCGGCCCAACAGCCCCAATGGACTGATGGTCGTTTGCTAGCCACAAGTGGACTTCGATCTGTGCCGCGCGTCATAAAACCTCTGCTGACTGGCACTCCTATCAGTTCTTCAGAAGACCAACTGTCCTACGTCAGACAGTCATCCAGTGGCCGGACTGTTACTGTACTGAGACAATTCCACTATCGCTGAAAGTCGGTTGATAAGATAAAAATCTATAGAAGAGCAGAGTGACGTGCAGAAAGAACTAAAAGCATTTAGATTTTACAGCTCTTCCTAAAATTAGGACACTAAAACACTGTTTATTTTTATAGCCAACCAAAAAGGATGAAGAGACTGTTTTTTACGATTTTAGAGGGTAGGAAGGTGGAATCAATGCATCCAAATACAGGCCACTTTGAAACACAATGTGACGTCAAGGTCAAGGGCAGATGGTTATGACACGGCTTGTAAAAGGATTAGCCTGTCTTAGTCTTTTCAGGTCTCACGAATATTATTTGCCTGCTGCCAATAACACATTTGGAACTCAATTTTGTCTGAATCAGCTGTTTTAGACACCTTTAAAAAGCACGACTGGTAAAAAGCTCATCAGTAAGGAACAACACAAAACCCAGAAAGATACAGCTTTATTAACCGGGCTCTAGTGAAAAAAGATTCATCCCAAATGCCATATGCACTAAAATTTCCCACATTTTTACAATTATGTCTGTAGATACAAATGTGTATCAAACATGCACACCGGCTGCAGACAACCGCACTATGGGCAGTGTTTAAGAGACAGGAGTGGCGTCCGTTTCCTCGCTGCTGCTGCTGCCACTGCTGGCACACACAGGGTCGCCCTCGACGACGTACCACACCTCATTGTGTCTGTTGAACAGCGTCATTGGACTACAAGAGACAAAATGCATGGAAAGACTTACAAACCAGTACCCTTTTTCTGATGTTTTTTAAAATAGTGTTTTACTGACCTGTTGTATCCAGCTGCATAATGTTTGCCTTTTATGTACTTTGCACCAGCGTCATCGAGAGCTTTGGATAAAGCTTTAGCTTTGCTCTTCTCATTCAGGCTGGTCATCCATCCGCCATAGCTCAGCACGTACACATTCATCTTTGGAAACGTACGGAGCTTAACCTGCAGAATGATCTGGTTAGCTGAAATCATTATGGTATGCAACCATACCCAACCTCATCCTGCCAGCTTACGTTACTATCAGTTGGTTTGGGGGGGTTTTCCTGGTGTTCAGCTGGCAGCAAGAAACTCATTGGGTAGACAACTGTTTCCCAGAATGGTCGGTCAACATCTTCCATCTCCATGAGGACGGGTGCCGTCATCTCCACTTTCTTTCCTTAAAGAAAAGTCACAAACAGGAAAAGGACTTGAAGCCAAACCAGCTCTGGTCTTGGATCACAATTTAACTGTAATTACAATGTGAAAATGTGGGAAAAAAAAGAAAAAAAAAGACAAATTTTAGCTGTACCACAGAGAGGTCAGCAATACATTTTTAAACACTAGGTTGCTCACATATCTTGAGACTGACAAATACCTTCCTCATTTGCACCAGCGATGTACTTAAATAGTCTTCGAAAAGCTGTTATGGATGCAAACTCCATGGAGAACGAAGATGCCTCTGTTGAAACCCATTTTTCGGAGTCGTAGCTGCGGACCTGAGGGGATGCAAACAAACATGAGCCTTGAAGAGTTTCCTGCATTTGACCCGATGCAAAGGTCTCCCTCACCTCATATTTATCGGTCTTGCAGATCACATCAAACAGGAGGGTTTGTTCCGTGTCAACGTTGAAATCCAACTCAGACGAGCTTCTGCGTATTCAGATTTATATGAAAGCAAATTTAAATCAGAGGTGAATGTGCAGCATCGAAGAAGCACAAACGCCAGTGGATTATGAAGGTTTCTTACCCGATCCTGGCTTCAGCTGTTATGACCAGCAGAACTCCAACAAGCACTAAAAGAAGCATTCTGAGAGACAATTGTTGCACTTAATAAATGAAAACACAACTTTTGATTAAATTTCTTTCAATGAACTAAACATTGAAAGAAATTTAATTAATTTAATGTTGTAAAAAGTGTACTCACTTCACAGCTGATTTCCAAGTCCAGCGTTCTGAAGAATGTAATGTGGTGCTTTACCAGTTTGGTGGGGAACCTCTATTTATCCCAAGTCTGGTTACAAAAGGGAAACTGGCCACTCCTTGAATTCTAAATGCAAACCAGACAAAGGACTGGTCTGACCAATGGGACCCCAGGGAAGATGCTGGGGAGAACAAATGGTCAGAAGAAAAGCACGTTGGTCTGTGCGTGACTGTTTTGCAACATTTACAGGCTGTTCTAACGTTACCAACTGTTAAAAGACATTCTGAGAATGCTATTTAACACAATGTTGACAGGAAAAAACCCATTAATATTTTTTTCTCTCACCTTGCCACACAAAATGAAGGTAATAATTTACTCTGTGAAGTGTAGATTTCATGTAAAAACTGGTTCCCAGCAATATTCTTTACATCATTCTAGGTTTAGAACAATGAGTGTCCTCTTTGACAAATATCACCTATTCAGAAGAATTCCCAGAAGAATAAAACCAGGCGTTTGGTCCCGTTTCAAAAGAAGACAAAAGATTACATCACACCCATAACCACAGCAGATTATTGTTGTATTGGTCTACATATTCTTTAAGTGTGTGTGTGTGTGTGTGTGTGTGTGTGTGTGTGTGTGTGTGTGTGTGTGTGTGTGTGTGTGTCCAGCAGCATGCAGATTCCCTTTAGAAAATGCTCACCAGTTAGTATTTACTGTAATTGTATTTCAATACATTACAGTCAATTTTATACTACCATATTAATGGATGGATCGGAACCACTGAAGACAGAATAAATGTAAAATAAACAATGATAATAGTTTTAATTCAAATTAAATAATCCCTACCATGTGTCCTTTTTCAGGATTTTTGCATGCATGTTTGAAAAACATGAACGAACACTTACCAAAATCAATTTATCCCACATAGATGAAGTGTTTATTAAGAAAAACTCGTGGCGCAAACAGATATTTACACCAGAGCTATTTTAATAACACAAGTATGCAAATGTTGCAGCAATCCCACATGAACTTCTCAAGTTTATCTGAATCCACCCACTTCCTGAAAATTAACAATCTTAATTGGAATATAAACATATAAATAATAAATTTAGGCCCCTTTTAATAATGCGCCAGAATTTCAATACTTGTCATTGTGCCTGCAGTTTAAGATGTTATAAGATGAACATCAGCCTAGTTTGCCCCCTCTCGTGGCCACAAAGTTGAACTGCAACAGTCTTTAAAAAAAAAATGGGCCGCGCCGACTGCGTAACACATCGCGATTTTCAAAATGAGTTGTCCAACAAGCAATATGGTCAAAATGTGAGTGCGTTCGTAAATGACTGTTTTTAGAATGTTCCTAACCTTTCAAGAGCAGTTTTCATCCATAATACGAATATTTTTTGTAACGACACCAGTGGGATCTATAATCATAACACTATGGAGCTGTTACAAAATCAATGTTGATTCAGGAATGTTGATTCTAGCCCACTGAATAAACACAATTACTGCTGATAATCACGTTTGTTAGCTGCTGATGTGAGCATTACCTCACACCTACAACATGCACAGCTCACATGTTTCTCCAGGTGGTTTAAAAAAGCTTACATAAGTTCAGTGGTGCATTGCAAGTCTTCCTTTGAGCTGATAATAGGCACAATTCCTTATGGTTTCTTGTTTCCCTGTCATTCAAAAGGCTTATTGTCCTTTGGATGCTAAGTGTGCTGCTAGGTTTGATGGGAACAGGGATGTTCTTTGTTAAAAACAATAAAATCTTTCCTGAAAAACAGAGTGTGGTGATTTATGCTCTCCAGAGTAGTGAAGAATGTAGAGTTGTACAGGCAGCAGCCAATGCACAGGCCTGTGGTCCGACACAGGAGAACCAACATCTCAGGACAGGATTCAGTGTCCAAGCACACTTAAGGGATAAGTGAAGGGAGAGAGCTCATGTCCCGATTTGAAAGACTCACCCTGTCCTTCCACTTGGATGACTGAGAACATTCACCCACAAGGAGTGCTGGTTTGGATCACCACCATGGCTATATAAAGAGGGTTGTCTGGTGTGTCCCCAGATGCAGAACTCACACATTGCAGGCTCAAAATCTCAGCGTGTGCAATAAAATAAAATCAGCTCTGCGTAACCATGAACACAGGAGAGGGTTAAAATATTCTGCATTAATGAGAATACATCTTTCAAAAGAAAATGACCACTGAACACGAGGACACAAAGGAAAATGTAGTTCCCTACTGTTTTATTATAAGTAATGTATTTTACAAGGTCTGAATGTAAAAACAAAAACTGTGAAAAGGATTTATTTACAGTGATTTTGAACTACTATGAAACATGTATAGAAATTAATGATGGGAAATATCTATAAAGCTTCTAATAACACAAGCCAATAAAATATCAGTCAGCCTCGGCCTCAAATAATGCTAAATGAAGTACACTTTATTTTTGTCCTTTTTAGTACATAACAATCACTTTAAAAACAAAGATCTACCCGGAACAAACATATTTACAGCATAACTTGAGGGTGAAATGTACAAAACAGTGCGAACTGGTGGGGGAACCAAATGATCAGTATATAAAAATAACAACAATAAAGTCTGTATTGATATAACGGTGAATAACCTCATATCAGTGACACAATAAGGGCAGTTTGGGGCACAAATGCAAAGACCAAACTTCTACAATTATCAGTTTACTTTACGTTATGTTGAAATGACCTCACCACAGGAATGTGGCGATGACCTCTATTATACACGTTGAGGTCACCTGAAGGCAGAATTTGCTCAAAAATGCAGCTTCTGGATGGCGGTGGGGGGGTGTTGTCTCATTTCTGAATTCTTTGATACTTCAAAGGCTGCAGCACTTCACAGTAGCATTCTCTACTTGAATGTATTCCGACAGTTCCTTAAGAAGTAACTCCACCAAAGCCCCAACTGGAGTGACGGGGCTGAAGCCACGCGCCCACGCCGATCCGCACGCTGCAGGTGACCCGGGAATGCTCCTACTTCATTTCTTTGAGAGACATGAAGCAGACGGAACACATTAAGATTCTACTTGCTGGTTATTGATCCATCTGATGCCATGGCAGGAAACACTTCCCAAAATAATAAGACAAAATGGTGGAATGCTGCAAAAGTGGAGAAAAGAAATGTGATATAAAATAGCAGCTGATAAGCATAGCTTAGTACATCTGTAGTGATGTTAAAAGGTAAACCATTGTTCTCACAAATACAGGATAGTAAGTATAAAAAAATAAATCAGTTAAGGGCAGTGGGAGGCTTATTTCACAGGCAAAAAATAAAATAAAATGAACAAAAACAAGCTTCCAATAACGGACAATATTACAAAAGAAACCTCTGAAATTTAGGCAGTTGATTCATTTTATAATATCCGATAGCAGATGCCAACAATATATCATAAATATCCATTGTACTTGACCTTTGAGCCTGGCCATTTGAAGTGCTTTAGACACTCACCTACATTCTTAAACATAATAGTCATATAGAATCCAATCAGAATATATCCCTACTGCTTATCAACTCTTAATATACATTTGCTAGGACCAGTTTATCATTTTTACCTGTTTTTTTTTCTAAATAAATATCGAAGCGAAGAGTGATGAAACCTCTGGTAACTGGTCTGAATCTTGAATTACATTCCATTAGGATCATTTGCCATCACTGGCTAAACAAATGCAGACTAAATAAAACAGGAGGGAGTAGAACAGAAAGGTTTAAAAAAAACAAAAAAAAAACAAGATAAAACCAATAAATAAAAATAAATGAATTCCCTTCAACATTTTACTTTTTTTCTTCTCTACTTTTTAAATGTTAGTTTCCAAGAGAGCTTCCCTAAGTCTTTGAAATGAAAGACTTGGACTTCTTCATATACTTTTTTTAATAATAAAAAACGAGTCCATCTGTGACAGAATTACTTCATTAAATTGTCTGCCATTTTGTCAGACAACACACATTTCCCTTTACTTTTTTCTCTGCAGAAATCATTTGCAGAGAGTTCTCTGGATAAACAGTCAATCCAAATCCAATAAAAATCTTGGAAACAGGCTGACACACATAAACAGACAGGCACAACAGCATGTCCACAATTCTTGTTGAATAGGGGCCACGTGACCTTCATGCAAACATTTGCATCTTCCCATTGGCCTCTGGAACTTGAGTAATTTGGGTCTGGGCGGGACCAGCAACTGCTGGGCTCGGTGTGGAATCTGACCAATCAGAGACACAATGGGGAGACGGGCTGGACCACGGCTCTGAGGACTCAGGCGAGGGGGTCAGGTAGGGATGCTCACTTGGCAAATGGAGGTAATGCTTGGGTGTGGCATCGAGTGCAGATGAGTAACTGTGCTGGGAGGGAGGAGTTGGGTAATCCTCCGTCCCTGCTGTGCTCACACTGGGCTGGGAAGGCAGCGCCTGAGCGGGCTGAGCTGCTGATGTAGCTGCCTGCGGGAGCTGAGCAGGAGGCTGTGGTTGAGAGGGCAGCTGGGGCATCTGCTGCTGCTGCTGCTGCTGCTGCTGCTGCTGCTGCTGCTGCTGCTGCTGGAAGAAGGAAGGCGGGGGATGTGAAGTTTGCGGGGTTGGTGGGGTGGAGGTGCTCATGCGGGCCATGTTTTGCTGGTTGGTGATGGCTTGGTTGAGGAGATGTTGTTGCTGTTGCTGCTGCTGTTGTTCAGCGATGGAGGGCAGCTTGACTGGACTGATGGAAGGCGTGGAGGTAACAGGCGTGGGCTGTAGCATGCCACTCCGGAACATCTGCGGCTGGTGCATCAGCATGTTCTGCTGCTGCATGACTGGACTCTGGGGGTGCATGGCTGCCTGGCTGTTTTGAATGAGGTTCACCACTGGCTGAGCACACTGGGAGGAAGGTGGCATCCGACTGTGCCAATCAAACGGAACACTGACAGGACTGACCATCCCCATGTTGAGCCCTACCTGGCCTGAACTGAGTACGTAGCCACGGCTGATATCTGAGGCCATCGACATGCGCCCCTGCAAGGACATTCCCCCTGCCCCTGGATCATTGAGTTGGGCTAGAGAGACAGCAAATGGACCACCGCCCTCCAACATACTATTATGGACCATTGGGGTGTTCGGAACTGACATGGAAGAGTGGAAAAGCCCTGGTGACTGCATGGCCACAGGGGAAGTCGGGTTGGTGATGTAACCTGCGTTGGTAGCTCCCCCGTGAGGTGAGTCTAGTGAGTCAACAGGGGATAGTGTAACTGAGCTCTCCAGTAAGGCATTCTGCATTTCTAAGGTCAGCTTCTTATTGCGGGCCTTAACTGACTCCTTAAGATTTGCAGCATGTTGGGCTCCCAGGCTAGATCCTTTGGCCCCTGGCCGACGGTTCTTCTTCCCTTGTGGAGTGGTCTTTAGGTTAGGCAGGAAAGAGCTCGGAGGGCACATGAGCGGTGACAGAGTGTGCCCCCCAGTGAGGTGATGTCCTGCCCCTCCATGACCCTGGGGACTCCTCACTGTGTTATACTCATCGAGCAGCTGCACAATGTCATGGTGCATGCGTTCCTGAGCAATGTCTCTTGGCAATCTGTCCATGTGGTCGGTGATCTCTCTATTAGCAAAGTGAGCAAGGAGCACCCTTACGGCTTCGCAGCTGCCCTCACGCGCTGCCAGGAACAGAGGGGTTTCCTCCTAAGATGAAGAACAAAACAGTCTTTGTTAGCTTCCAATAGCTCTACTTCAATAAGAAGCAGGCAGATCGAGTAGATTTGTTACCTTCAGATCTTGCATGTCTTTGTTTGCACCATTCTTCAGTAGGGCAACAGTGGCGTCCACGTTGTTAACTGCTGCAGCCCAGTGCAAAGCAGATTTACCTGAAAGAGTTGGCAAACACTCAGTGTACAGTTCTGCACATACGCTGCTAATCATCAGAAAGCAGGAATGTCTGCATTAGGCCAAACAAACAACCTTACCCAATTCATCGACTGCATTGACATCAGCATGACAAGTGATGAGCTCCTCTACCATGCCCTCTACTGCCAACCGTGCTGCCAGAATCAAGGCACTGGATCCATCATACATTCGAGAGTCAAGATCTGTAGCCCGGTTTCGGATAAGAATCTAAGAAAAAAGAGGAAAAGCAGAGTTGGGTGTTGAACAGCAAATGCTAATTAGCATCTACAATTATAGGCCAGGGATGTGTGTTTACCTGGAATACACCCTGAGCATCTGCAGCCACGGCAGCATGTAGCGGTGTGCGCCCTGTGTTGTCCTGAGCATTAGCATCTGCTCCTGCATCCAGCAGCCTCTTTGCTGCGTCAGCACGGGCATAGCGAGCAGCCAGGTGGAGCGCCGTCTCGCCAGTCCGGTCTGTCTGAGCAGCAAGGGAGGCACCCTGGTAGATCAGGTCAGAGATGATGTTGGCTGAACACTCCTCATTTTCCTCATCTTCTGCGACCTCAGGCTCAAAGCCACCCCCACAGAACGATGCCAGCATCAGTGGTGTGAATCCGTCTAGAAGGACATGAGAGCACAGATGGTTTTTGTCCACTCAGACGATCGAACCGGCCGATCACGTGACAGCACTATAAAGAAACGCCATTCCACACCTGGGCCACGGACATTGACATCCATGCAGTCACCCTCAAACTCTCCCTGTGGTGGGGTTAGTGCCATGGTGGGAGGCACACGAATATCTGCAGCTGCAAGGTGGTGCTGGGTCCACTGTCTGCTGTCGACAGCATCTTCACTGTCTGACAGCATACTCGGCTCTTCAACCTATATTTACAGTTTATAAAAAAAAATGTCGGACTTTCACTAAAATATTAAAGGCAAAATATAGTCTTATTAATATCGGTTGAAAAATGAGGTGTTGTAAACTGTAAAGCAGTTGTAAAGCTGACCTTTATCCTTTTTGCCTCTGGACAGTCTGAGTCCATCCACTGGTCACTGTGATCTCCAAGAAGTGATTCCTCCACAGTCTTTGCCATATGTCTGAAATAAAGCATGAGAAAACAAATTAAAGTCAAGCAGAAATGGACAACTCTGAGCAAACGTAA
Organism: Takifugu flavidus; assembly: GCF_003711565.1. Lineage (NCBI taxonomy): Eukaryota > Metazoa > Chordata > Actinopteri > Tetraodontiformes > Tetraodontidae > Takifugu > Takifugu flavidus. Next base: position 9,037,527 of record NC_079537.1, read on the forward strand.
TTGGTGCTAAAATGTGCTTGCAAATGACTTACTTCATTCCCAGAGCGTCCTGGCCCACTGGTTCCCTGCGATTTTTGTTGCTGCTGGGCTCCTTTTTAAGGAAGAAACCCTCAGGGAACCAAAGGGTGCTGTGCTCTCTCTTTCTCCGTGTAATCAGCATGCCAATCATCAGGATGATTAAAAGGAAGAGAGACGCTATCGCCACCAGCATCAACTTTGCCCATTCTGGTATAGGGTCGACGCCGTTAAAATCTTCTACTGTAATGCGAAAACAAAGCAGTCAAATATTGGCATTATGGAGGATGGAGTTTGTTAATCCACGTGTGATCTGCAAGTATCTCTACTCACCACGAACTTCTTTCAGCGGATAAGGAAAGCGGAGCATTTCTGCAGCCGACAGAGCTCCCAGGTACTTTGCAGCAGTGTCAGCTGTAGGGAAGCAGGTCTCAGTGCACAGACGGTTGTCTATTTCCAGGTACACGATAGAGCTGAAGGAGAAGCACAAAGACGGACATTTAGGGTGATGCAAAATCAAAAAAGACGACAATTCTTAACTACTGTGAGACTGACTAACCCAATCACTTCCTGCTGTGGCTGCAGTTCCCGCTTCAGGCGTGCCTCTTTCCGAGTGTAGGGCCGGATCATGGCCTCGCCGTTGTTATCGAGTCGAAAGCGCAATGTGGTGCGTAGGATCACGCTCAATTTTTGCAGAAAAGCCGTACTGGTGCGGAGAAGCTCCTCTGGAGGCAGCAGGACGACTAAAACCAAGACCCCATCAGCAAGGTTTTCTGGAACCTTCCCTGCACAGTCCAGGCCATCCCATCCACACTCCTCTGTGTTGCAGCCTTGGTCACATTGTCCATCAGCATAGTGGTCAATGCAGTATGCTTCATAAATGGGACTGGGGGAAAAAATAATCAGTTAAATGGATACCATTAAGATCATTTTATTAAATAGTAGGAAACTCACTTGCAAACTTTCTCCTTGGCTTTGCAGTCAAAGTTGTCATAGAGACACTCAGCATTGTTGCAGGAGTCGTCACACTGGCTGTTATTAAAGGAACGCCAGCAGTGTGCACAGCCGGACCAAGGATTCATCATCAGGGAACAGTCCCCCCCGTCCCAGTCACAAGGCAGTGTGTTACATTCCTTGTCACACACAGTATCATTTCTTTTGCTGTGACAGTCTGATAGAGGGCATGAGGGTGTCTGGGGCTCCAGGGATAGAACGGTCTTCTCGCACCGTTTACCTGTCCAGCCACCCTGACACTGGCAATGGAAGTACGGAAAGGTGGTCTCTTCAGTGCACAAACCATCATTGCGGCAGGGTTTGGAGGAGCAGCCTTCATTACTGCGGTGTTGACACTGGGGACCACCAAATCCTTTCAAGCAGGAGCATCGCGCACCCCTTACAGTGAGTGTGCAGCTACCTCCGTTGTAGCAGGGCAGCTCCCGGCAAGACATGCTTCTGTCGCAGTTGGGACCCGAGTAACCCTAAAGATCAACATCATTTACAGGATGACCTTCCACAATTTCAACAAAAAAGGTGAGGAGGCATGAACTAAATATTAAATTAGGTGTGAAAAGTTTGTCATTGTGCACTCACCAGCTGACAGGTGCAAATGTACCCTGAGGCAGAGACGCTGGATACGGAACAGGCTCCTCCATTCTGACACGGCTGAGACTCACAAACGCTGAATCGGTTCTGACAGCGTCGACCTACAATTAATGACAGTAAACATGTTAAATGGGAAAATCTTATACAAAGTGAGCTCCAAAAGCTGGAACGTTGAGTCTTGTGCTGGACTAACCCGTGAAGCCAGGCTTGCAGACACATTGGTAGTCATTGGGCAACTGGATGCAATCGAGACTGCTGGAGGGACTGCAGGGGTTTGAGAGACACTCATTTATGTCCCCCTCACATCTTTCTCCTGTGAATCCAGGGGGACAATTGCAGCGGTATCCACCCACTCTGTCCACACAGGTGCCATTATTCAAACATTTAGGAGAAGCCCCACGGAGACCAGGAGGAGCGCAATCGTCTTCATTGATCTCACAGAGAACACCTAAAAAGAAGTGATTATTAAACATTTGACCCTTTTGATTCACATCAGATACATAGATTTCTGTTAGGGATGTCCTGATCACATTTTTCTCCCTGAGAATAAGTCATTTGACTTTGAGTATCTGCCAATCCCGAGTCCATAATTATTTTCATTATTATTGGAACATTGAAAAGATCTACGCAGCACTATTCAGTCATACTTGTAGCACCACTTACTGGTGACAGAAATATGTAGTGTTTAGAGCATGGAGGTCTCTACATGTTTGATACATCAGTGAGCCGGATCTTTTCTACGCGATTCTTTGAAAATTACATGATTGGATCAGGGGCACCCCTAGGTTCTGTTAAATCTACTTGCATACCCAATGTGCCTGGAGGGCAGGAGCAGATGTAATGTCCAACCAGATCAATGCAACTGCCCCCATTCTGGCATGGATGTGACTGGCACTCATTTATCTCTATTTCACAGTTCTGTCCAGTATATCCTGGCATACACTGTAATGACATAAGCACAGCAATTCATAAATGTCCTTAAACACTGAGAATAGAAGAAATTCATAATCTAATACTACTGTCAGGGTTATAGACTTACGTCACACTGGTACGCTCCTACATATCCCCTGCAGGTGGCGCCATTGCGACAGGGTTTATCTTCACAGTGGTCCACTTGGCTTTCACAATAGCTTCCAGTGTAGTCAGCAGGACATTTACAGTAGTGGGTGTTCCCAGTGTTGACGCAATGACCGCCGTGGTGGCACAGTTCATCTGTCTGGATCCCTAATTAGAACAGGAGAAAATTATACTTTGCTGCTGAGATACAACAGGAAGATCTTAAACGTGCGAGAACCACACCTCTTTGTCGAGCAGCTGTTTCACAGGAGACCCTACGGATGTCGCAGTAGCGTCCAGACCAGCCATGAGTACATTCGCAGACAAAAGCAGCATCTTTTTGTCGACAGCGTCCTCCATTTTGGCAAGGTGATAAGCGTCTGCACCAGTCGACTGGAGTCTATAATAAAGGCAGATTTTAAAGACTGCAATATGTAGACATCTATGTACATAAAGATACAAAAGTTTTAAATGTGAGTATGTGGGGGTACCTGACAACGATTGCCGAAAAAACCTTTGGGGCAGGAACACCGGAAGGAATCAAGAGCATCTTGACAGATGCCCCCATTGAGGCAGGGCTGGGAATCACATTCATTGACCTCATACTGGCAGTGGGAACCAGTGAAGCCGGGGCGGCAGGTGCATGAGTAGCCATTGATTTTATCAGTGCATGTGCCTCCATTAAAGCATGAGCTGTGGACATGAGTAAATTTGACAATTAATTGATAATTCACTACCTATACATGTGGTAAGTGTGTACATGTGGGTGGGTAAAAATACAAAGAAACCTGTTTGTTTCAAACCATCACCTTTCAGTGCAGTCAGGGATGTTGGTTTCACAGTGGATGCCAGTAAAGCCAGGTCTGCAGGTGCAGGTGTAAGAGTTAACATAGTCAGTGCACGTGCCTCCATTTTCACAGGGGGAGCTCTGGCATTCATTGATTTCTACAGCACAGCGAGGCCCAGTGAACCCTGGCAGGCAGCTACAGTGGAAGGAATTCACACCATCTATGCAGGATCCACCATTTAGGCATGGATCTGTTGGCACAAAAGAGAAAGAAAGGTTTTAATACAGTGAGAGATCTCCTGTAGGAGTTTTGTTATTATTTACAATGCTAATTCTCTGTAATCATTGTAATTACACACTTGGAGAGCAGTCGTTGATGTCCGTTTCACAGGTAAGCCCTGTAAATCCAGCCCTGCAAGAGCACAGATACCCTCCAGGTGTGTTGGTGCAAGTACCGCGGTTCTTGCAGGGGTTGGAGATGCATTCATTCACATCTATGTTGCAGAGTTGACCTGTTAACGAAAAGGTTTGAAGTTTTAAAAACTCTCCATGTCAAAAAGTAAAAATAAAAAGTAAGTTTAAAAAAAACTTCTGACCTTGCCACCCTGCCTGGCAGTTACACTGGTAGCCCAAATAGTCTGGGGTGTGAGAACAAACGGCATGATTGGCACAAGGGTTAGGGGAGCACGGGGTGAGGACCTCAGCACAAGTGGGGCCACTGTAGGGAAGTTCACACAGGCAGGTGAAACTTGCCACACCATCCACACAAGTGCCCTTATTCAGACAGGGACTGGATCCACATTCGTTGATGTTCACCTGGCAGAGGTTGCCTATCAGAAATGGAGAAAAGACATTGTACAGAACCGTTTGAGAGTAATGTTTTGTCCGCATATAATTCACCACTAGGGGGCGCTAGACAACTGCAATTAAGTAACGAGTGAAGGTTCTCTGTCATCCGGGTCATGGTAATTCTAGTTGAACTATAGCAACTGGACTGTTTGAGTTTTTTGAAGTTGGGAATTAAGTAGAAAAGAAGAAGGACAAAAACACATTTGTGAAATAATCATTCCAAGATTTCTCACCTCTGAAGCCTTGACGACACTTGCAGGTGAAGCCGTTCAGCTGGTCAATGCATGTGCCAGCATTCTGGCAAGGACTCGGCAAACAATCATTCCTGTCCAGATCACAGTTCTTCCCCACCCAACCAGGCTCACAGTCACAGCGGTAACTGGAAAAGGATAGCAAAAAATCCAGTTTAAAGCAATTCACTTGGTTATGCTGAGGGAGTTGCTTTTAATTGTAATGAGGCTGCCAACAGGTCTTACCCATTGATGTCATCCCTGCATGAGCCATGGACACACGGGCTGCTGGCACACTCATCAACCTGGGAGTAACAGTAAGGGGGCTTAAACCCCTCTGGGCACTGGCAGTGAAATCCATTTTCTTCATCCACGCATGTACCCCCATTCCGGCAGGGACTTGATGCGCACTCGTCTATTTCCACGTTGCATTTGGAACCTGGGCAAAGGAATGTTAAATACAATAAGTAAGTTGTAATATTTCAATTTAGGATGCATTTTTTTTGCTTTTAAATCAGTATTTTGTTAACACCAAAGCTTACCTGTAAAGCCTGGTTTGCATACACAGTCATAGCGATTGATGCCATCTTTGCAAATACCATAGTCACATGGGTTACTGGCACAATCATCAAAATTTATCTCACAGTTGGTGCCTGTGTGGAAGAAAGGATGACATTTAAACGTTAAAACGTAAAATGTTATTTAATATGGAACCATTATGACAAAAAACATATTTACAGATGGTGGAGCTTTTATGTTGTTTTCCCTCTTACCTGACGTTCCATGTTGGCACTGGCAGATGTATTTGTTAACCAGGTCCACACACTTGCCCCCATTCTGACATGGGTTGCTGTGGCACTCATTAAGCTGGTTCTCACAGCGATAGCCCGTGTAACCAGGTTCACAGTTGCAGGTGTAGCTGGCGATTCCATCGACACAGGTGCCGTGGTGGCACGGGTCTGGCTGGCAGTTGTTGATGTTACTCTCGCAAAGTGTCCCTTCGTAACCTAGAAAGTTAGGGGGATTAAAAGTCTTCAGAATTTGGAAAAGGGATGCAGCAGGTTTTTATGCCTCATCCTCGATTCACTGCTTAGTAGAAACGGCTCTTAACACGTTTTATCCCAAATTACTTGACTCATTTTCACCCTTTCTATATAATAACTGTCTGCATTTTTCTTCCTATGGTTGCTGTGGTTTCCATGCCTCTCAGCGTCTCTATGTTGGGCAAGTTAAGTGCTGCCTTGTGCAGTGTGTATTGCAGCGCTGAATTTGGTAAAGCAGTAAAGAAGGACCCTACACAGGCCTCCCAGTCCTGCTTTTGTTCTCAGTGGCGGTGGGAACAATGGAGTGCACCACGTCAAACAGACCACTTCACCCAACAGAAGGGGCCCACAAACACAGGGAATACCAAGCAGCTGTTCACTTAAACAATGAAGCAGTCTCCATTATCAGCATAGGTTTAAATAAAGATGTTAAATATCAATGCACACACAGATGTACAGATGTTTCCAACTCACATGCAGCCTCAATTACAAAAATCCTAATATTGCAATGTATCTGGCCGTGTTTCAAAGCAGTGCCATGGCTGAACATGTCAGAATTAATGCTAAGATACAGCATTAGATGGCATATAATAGTTTAACAAATGAACAGATGTCAGGATGCTGACCAAGGCTCTATTCTTGACAACTGCTGGTCTTCAATGACCCCATGATCCTCACTGCTGATGAGTGAAAGAGTGGGATTAGGGGCCTCAAATCAGTCTGCCTGGCCAGCCGACATCTAGAGGAAAATCTGACCCCAGAAAGACTGACAAAGACAGGTCCAACAAGTGGCTAAGGCTCATCTGCTCTTCTGACGGAGAAGCTGCATTATCTTGCAGTCTAACAACACCTGCCACAACTGCATACAGACATTCTTACCTTCAGCACAGCGGCATTCAAATCCATTGGGCCGGTCGTAGCACTTTGCTCCATTCTGGCAGGGTGTGCTGGCACACTCATCTATGTCAATCTGACACATAGTGCCAGTAAAGCCTGGGACATGCAAACACAGGGGTGAAAGGTCAGACACAAGGTCCAGTAGAAAAGACCATGTTTATGTCACAGGGCAGATTTGTCTTTCCTCAGAAGTTCAGAGGTCTGTGGATGGGTTAGTGCTGTCCGGCTATGGTTGGGTTCCATGGGCCCCCAGTGACATCTGTGCACTTAAACCATGACCACTACAAAAGGCACTTCTTTTCTGATAGTAATACAGACCATTTGGAATCTTTGGGAGGCAAAAATGCAACAAGGGCACCTTGTAATGTTTTGAGTTGTAATGTCTGCACAGTAATGGCACCAGGGCAAAGAATATCCATAGTAAAAATCACACAAAAAAAATGGAAGTGGCTCCATTGCCCTGCTGCTGTTATTGCCACATAGGGGTTGAGAATGGCTGGGAAGCTGAGTAGGCTTGAAATCAGTGGGCATGGTGCCCACATGGGGCTGAATTGGTGCCGTGGTAACACACTGCTTAGTTGATTAACAGTGTCAAAATGGTCTGTGTTGCTGCTTAGGCTGTAAATGGTTTAGGGGTGGGGGCCTAGAGACAGTGGGACAGTTTTTTCTAATAGGGGACCCCCCCCCTCCCTTTCCTGCATCAGCTCTACCAGCTCAATAGCTAGCTGGGGGGTGTGGGGGGGATGTCTGTCCCAGATGTAAATTGCAGACCTGGAAAAGAATCTCATTAGCAGGACTGCTGTTCCCCACCACCACCAGGACAGGATGAGGGAGACTGCTGTCCCTTCCACATTCCACAAAGGAGGAGGTGGGGGTCACAATAGTGTCTTTGTTCGGACAACAGAAGAGGATAGGCAGTCTTTTGGGTCGGAGTTTTTCTATGAGTGGTGGCTCTAAACACGAGCAGGCAGGAGTAGCATGGTGGACACTCCCTCCTCTGGTTGTGGGGACATTTAAACTTTTTTTTATTCTTGATTATGGTGATGAGGAGTTCTTCACGGCAAAGGAAATTCACAAGTAACAGAAAAAAGGTCATTTAGTGAGCTTACCTGGCTGACATGTGCACGTGAAGCCATTGACCATGTCCCGACAGATGCCATCATTAACACATGGGTTACTCTCACAGTCATCTATGTCAACTTCACAGTAAGTTCCCATGTAGCCTAAAGGACAGAAGTGGAACATTAACACAAATCTGAGGACACACAGCAGGTTCTGTTACCACTCACTAACATGAATCTACCCCTACCCTACTGTCTGTGGAGCAGTAACCCTTCCCAGTCAGACCAGTTGTCTGGTACCCAGTCTGGGTATGAAGGACATGCTATGGATCAGAGTGCCACCCCTGAGGACAGGCTAGCATGGAATCAAGAATAATCAGCAACCCCACATAGGCTTTGCCAGGTTTGCTGTTGATGAGGAAGATGAAGAAGAAGGGTCTGTCCCTGAAACTGCAGGGGGAGGGGGGAGGCTCTGGGAAAAGGCCTCCTTCCCTCTCTGTGTGTGTGAGGGGTGCAAAGTGGAGCACAGAGGGGCCCTATTGTTCCACTCCATTCCCACCACTCTACCACTCATTAGTATTCACAGCACACTCCTCCCCCTAACTGCTCGCCCTCTCTCACATCCAGTCCTATAGACCAAACTCCCGGCTCTAATTTGTATAGTTCCCAAAACCCCAGGATGCATGTAGGACTGTGCGTGAGAATTTCTCTGTTTTTGTCACTGAATGTCTGAAGCATTACTTAGAACAAACCAATGCACTGTCTGGCTCGTACACGAGCAAGTGCAGGGAACCTCAAATGTCTTCACAACCACGTCAATGGGAGTGTATTACATAACAGTCTGCAGTGACAGTCAGCATGACAGCCGTGTATATTACAGTAGACTAGACAATCCAGATGAAATAACCAGCCATCTGCATTATTAGTTTTGGTCCCTACCACTGTATGTGATGAGGATCCAGTCTAGAGGAACCTTTCAGAGTGGGTTCAAGACTTACACTGAATTCAAATAGTCATTGATACATAAAGATATGGGGGTGAAAAAGGTTCCCATTGACAGAGTCAGTGAATGTCTCGCCGATACAGCTGAACAGGTCTTAATACCTGGCATGCAGATGCAAGTGAACTCTCCGATGCGGTCGAGACAAGTGGCATCGTTCTGGCAGGGCATGGACAAACATTCATTGATGTCAATTTCACAACGCGGGCCAGCATATCCCCGACCGCACTGGCACTGAAAGGAGCCTTCCGTGTTGAGACATTTCCCAAAATGCTCGCATGGATTGGCACCTGCGGAATAGAGGATGGTTATTGGTACATTTCCAAAAAGCCTAAAATGATGATGGCGTTGGCTTGTAACAAATGCACTGATAATGGTGGTAAAAAGAGAAAGACAGGCGGACTGACCAATGGAACACTCATCCATGTCCTGGTTGCAAGCACCTCCTACAAAGCCAGCGGGACAGGTGCAAATGGCACGACCATTAAGAGGGTTGGTGTCACACACGGCGCCTTCATTGCAAGGGTTACTGACGCAGGCATCATCCAGGTGGCACAGCAAACCTGCGGTGAAATAAAGACAAAAGCCATTGGGGAAAGAAAATTAGCAACCAGTCAAATCACACAAAACAACAAGTTCAAAGTTCAATTCCAATCGTTAATCATGGGTTTTCTCAAAGCTGCGGTGCTTCATATTGCTACAGAGACCAGAGGTCTGCAGCCAGTCCCTAAGACCAAGAGCAAGTAACTTACCCGTCTTTCCAACTGGACACTCGCAGAAAAAGGATGCCACACGGTCATGGCAAGTGGCTCCATTGAAGCAAACGGCTATGGCGCAGTCATCGATGTTCTCACTGCAGTCATCACCAGTCCAGCCGTTGACACAGACGCAGGTGTGAGCACCAATTGTGTTGAAGCAGGTACCGCCATTGTGGCAGGCGTTGGGCTGCATGAGACACTCGTTGACGTCCTCAGCACAGTATTGTCCTGGAGAGGTTACATCATAGAGAATATTAATTCATGCACACTCAGATTAATATAAACAGCATGTATGTTTAAAACAGGGGTTAGGCAGGACCATACCTGTCCACTCTGGTGGACACTGACAGTTGTAGGTGTTGACTCCATCAACACACTTTCCTCCATTCATACACTTATGACCAGGACAATCATCCACATTGCTTTCACAGTTGTGACCCTCAAACCCTGGAACGATGGATCAGATGAGTTATTATGTTGCATAGACACAGATTCACACAAAGTCAGTGTTTATTAAACATTTAGGCAACTCTGCTCACACACTCAGCATTTCCACCCTTAGCTTAAAGTCATATTTCCCACATTACAGAAGGCGTGGGGGGAAATGTTGGTCGTAAAAGGGTTCAGTGGGTGTCTGATTGTTTACATCTTCTCATGATGGTTTCCATATGATGCCCGCAACAGCCATGACCCCTGCCTGCTACAGAGGTCCACACTTGCTGCAGTGTTTGCTTGTTTTATAATCTCTCACAGTTTCAATGACTTCCGCTTTGGCAAGAGACATTTCCTGCCAGTTCCCCAGTGGGAAAGCTGAAGGTCCATAAAGTAAATTCCTTCTGTTTTGAACAGAGCTGAGTGGAGTAGTATTACGGTGGGCTGTTCTCTGCAACTCTCCCACCGTTCCATCTCCCACTCACTAGCTATTAATAGCAGACAGGAAGTTGACCTGAGTCAGAGGAGTAAATCCCAGCATCATAAGCCTGGGAAAATATATATGCCTATAGCTGAGGGCCTGGGAAGAGGGCAGGGCCTACAAGCGACAGCCAAGACTGCATATGTAATAAATTATAGTTCAGAGCTCTCTCCTACCTGGGAGACAAGCGCACTCATAGGAATGGTCACTGGTCTGTCGACAGGTGCCGCCATTGAGACACTGCGATGGAGCACAAGGGAGGGTGGACACCTCACATGTGCGGCCGCTGTAACCAGGTTGGCACTGGCAGCGGAAAGACCCATGGGTATTCATACAGAGGCCACCATTGAGACATATGCCAGGCTTGCGGCACTCATCAATGTCATTACGACAGTTCTTTCCCTGGAATCCAGGTGGACAGGAACAGTTGTAATGGTTATTCCAATTGGCACAACGGGCGCCATTGGCACAGGGACTGGTGGCACAGGCATCAATGAGGGAGCAGTCTTGGCCTAGAGATTAAGTAAAAAATTGTAGTCAGTTAAAATGCAATTAATCTCTACTTCACAAGATTTGACCGGTCCTAATGAGGACATGTGCAGACAACTGTACCTCTGAACCCTCTCTGGCACACGCAGGAGTACTGTGGGATGCCATTGACCACCTGGCTCTTGCAGGCTGCTCCGTTCAGACAAGGTGATTGGTGACAGGGATCCAGGTGCTGACAGAATGGGCCAATAAACGCTCGATGACATCTGGGAAAAGGAAGTTCATATCTAATTATTAAATTGGATTTCTTTGGTTCTCAAAGTCACTCTAAAGCACAAACTAATAGGATTCTCATCATTTTGGGTTTGGCCACGACATCATTTTGGCTGGTCCTGCTGTCTGACTCATAACTTGGCAAAATAATACTTCTGTAGCCTGGAATGAATTTAGACTAACACTGGTTACCCACAAGAACTAATCACACAAAACAAAGTTCGTGCATAACACGCAGACACACAGAGGAGGAACAAAATGGGAGAGATGGACGCCAGGTCATTGTGCCTGACAAACGCAAAGACAAAAGCCCCACGCACTTGTCCAAATGGAAATTCCCACCATGTCAACCAACATTCTATTATTTCTTATATGAAATAGAACACACCCAGAAAAAGAAGTCAGGAATTCTAACAACTGTCAGGGAATATGGATGCAAGAAAATGGCAACCACACAGTACACATAAGCTGGAGGCAGCTGTGCTTATGAAAAGATAGATAATAGGCTCTCCACATATGTGGTGTTCTATCTTATTAGTCCTATGAGTCCAATCTCATGCACATTTGGTTGCATATGATGATCAGATACTCAATGATACACCGATATTACAGATTTGATATATTTTGACCTTTTGAGCAATTTGAACATTTACATATTCAAGCATTTTTAGAAACTAACATCTAATAAATACACCTTCTTGGGAAAGTGTTCCAACACTGTATCTACTTGGAAACAGGAAAACATGCTACTCTGCTCTCCAGCTTGTCCAGATGTTGTGAAATCTTGGCTGAGTTGCTCCACCAATAAGGACAGACAAAGGGCCTTCCTACAGCTCTCTGCAAATGTCCACTGGGAATGCAGAAAAGGTCTGACTTCAGTAACTTCAGTATAGACTAGTAATTCTACACCCACTCTGGACCCCCAGGCAGATTAGAAGCCCCCTCTTCAAACAGGCTGTTTGTTACCATTGACAAAGCGGTTTTGGCCTGTCCTTGGACTCGGTCTTCTATTGAAAAACCCCTTAAAAGAGCATCACCTCAAAACTGTTGTTTTGTTGAACAACCTCTGATAAGCTCTGGCTAAAATTGCTATCATACAAGTTGCGTACAGTTTGATTTAAGGTCCTTCAGGTTAAACACTGAACTGGATTTAGTCATTGTCACATCTGTAAATGGTTTCGTTACATTTAAAAGAGATTTGATTGAGTTACCACATAGTCAAGCATGCAACAGCTGGGCAATCTAAACACACGCAATATGCACATATACAGAATACACAATAAACTATATCTTTTATTTTTATAAAAATGATCAGGTTTCTAACTGTAGCAACTCTTAACTCCTAAAGCCCCCCAACGCCAGCTTGGCTGTCCCTCCTTCTACCCCCTCCTCTCACACGCTGAGAGGTCAGATGTCAGAGGTCCCCAGTCTAATTGTGATGATAATGTCACTCAGGCTGCATAGACAAGGGTGGGGCTGCTCCACAGGAGAAAATTTCTCTAGAAGGTGAAAATGATGGAGGGAGCAGCAGAAAGGAGGAGAGCAGTCCAGTCCAGCAAGAATGTCATGTCATATTTCCTGTAATCCCTCATCCCTTACTCTGAAAACACTGGACTCTCCATGAAGGCCCGATCCACGTTGCCCTGGCAACCTTAGAGATGAACAAGCAAGTCAACCAATCAACCCTTCCAACCCCCCAGCCATGGTCCCAAGGGCTATTTGTCATGGCTTGGCTGGGGGTTTTTTTTAGAAGCAAATTAACTATGTCTGGTATGTGGGGTCGAGACAACATGTTGCACAAAGATGGAAAAGTGAAGGAAAATCGATACAATCACTTATTATATGGTGGTGGACCAAATAGGATTTAATTCCCTGACTATTGAGCATCATGGTAAATGAAAACCACAAATCTAATGCACATAGTGAAGTAATTGGTATGTAAAATACTGTTAAAGATTGTTTTTTTTTTGGTTTTTTTTAAAAAAAAGCCTCTACGCATTTTAGAATAGCAAATGTAGAGGCAAGCAGACTCAAGGATTTCATTCTTTTAATAGAACATATATGCATGTATTTGTATGTGTAGTCCTATAAGCAGAACAACAGTATCTCTGCCTGAATAATTATTTGTCCGGCCCTACAAACGCATTCTGAATCCAGCAGCCAAAACACACATTCTTTTGTCTAGACCTGACTCATTGCCAACACACTCCTCCCACAACACAAGAATCACTGTGCTATCAGTGCCAAGACAGTGAGAGAAGGTTAACTTTGTCCCGGTGCACTTGAGAGTCTCCTTATCAGGCTCTTTACAACCTTGTGAATTCATGTGGCTATGTAGAAAAGTGGGATCTGTGTATTTGGAAAGGCCCAGCCTTCTTTATGGAGGACAGGACGGCAGGTGCAGGCTGCTGTTGTGCAACGGGCCTCTGAGTCACATTTATTGAGCGCCGACACATGACCTTTGAGGAAGAGAGTGTAGCAGATGAGAAGGAGGTCTCCGAGTGCAACAGTGTTGGCCAGAATAGGTAATCTCTCCATGTCAACTCCTGAGACCTTCTGCCAGCTGCAGCTCCAGCAACATGCATCTGTCCACATTTGTCAGTCCACTACTGGATGTCTGGCATTTATGCGTGCCAGAAACAAAAAAACACAACAATCTTGCTTTGCTCATCGGACAAGCCCAGTAATAAAAAGTCAAGTCACTCACCACGCATGGAGTATTTAGGATATGCAATCACCCCTCACAAACACATGCATTAATAATTCATTTTAGACATCTGTTACAAAGCATCACTCCATAAAAAAACAAACCAAAAAAAAACACGTGCAATGCTCACCACAAACTCAAACACAAAAGGGAATAAACTTACAACCAGCATCCTCTGAGGAAGAGCACTGCTGTGAACCCATAAAGGAGAAGATCCACAAAAAAAGAACATTAAAGAAAGACGTTGATTAGGAAACCTGGTTGGTAATTAAAATGGAAGCAGGTGTAAGACATTTCTGTAGTTCTCTGGAATTTCTTAGTCCATCATCTAAGTGGCATTAGAAACCTGATTTAGGTAAGTAAATGCTGTCACCTAAACATGTGTAAAATAATCCCAGTTTTCCTGCTTTCTGGGTCACTGCAGGGTAACCTGAGCTCATCCTCTCAAACACAATAGCAGCTACTCTGCCAGGGGTCAAAGGGTGGCTCACCTGTGAACAAAGAGGCTGTAATGTCTGACACGGTTCATACACACAGTCATGCTCCACAAACTAACAAGTAGAAAAGAGTCTTCCTCTTTCAGAGGAAACCGAAGTTGGGTGGAAGATTAGAGCAGCAACAAGAGAAACGCAATGTGTTTACATGGGAAAGATTTAATGTTATATAATGCAAGGCTGAAGTACATTAGAATTCCTCTGAACCCACATTTCTTTAAAATAATTGTTATTGGGGAAACAACAGCAACTCATTTTCTTCTAACCCTACGTATGTCAGGGAAGTAGAAACCAGCGCTTCTCCTTTATGCAAGTTCATGCTGACACCACATTGCCAACTGGAGCCCATACTCGGTGACCCCCCCTCCAAAAAGCCTCTTCTGCTCCACTCTCCCCAGCTTGGTTCTCTCTTTCTCAGCAAAGAGCCAGATTGGGGGTTGGTGAGTGTTTTGTGGGCTATATAAAAGAACCAAAGTAGTCAGAACTCTTTTGTATGAAAGCGTTGGGAGGGGGGCAGTGACCCAAACAGCTAGTCTTTCAAGCCTGAGCTTACACGGACCAACAGGCCTGTGCTGTAGCCTGGCAACAGTAACCCATGGTGAGGGAAAGAGCCAGACTTAGAAAAAGGGGGTCCTGGAAGACAGGGTTTCATAAGGACAGTGGGAGCACTTCAGACGATTGGACCCCAACATATGAAGGTTAGACTTAGAGCTGTGCAGGACCAATTCAGTGTGCTAATTAAGTATGATCGTGTGTAGAAGGATGCGTGATTCACAGTTTAAGTGCAAAGTTTGTTTCAACAATTGTGCTTATAGGGACAATGGATGTATTGAAGTCTTCAGAGGGAGGTTCTCAGAGAACCCCGAGAGCATGAATATGAGGACATTTAACATCCTCCACAAATAAAATGTAGGCGCTGATGTTTACCATTGATCAACTAGAATCACCTACCTACATGCTCAAATTTTTAAATATCTACATGGAAAGATTTCCAACTCACCTCAATGCCTCCTTACCTTGTTAAGTACTCAGTAATACTGATGTAACCATGAAGAGCAGGTAACCTTTAGGCTTTAATTTACCCCCTATTGGGGAAAACTCTCCTCAAGTGTCAACATTTTGGGACAAAGCTGCCTGACATTTTTCAAATTACAACACATTTGCTCAAGACCACATTGCATGAATCTAAGGCTCGAGGACTCTCCACTCAAGTAAACCACAAAAACTCCACCCAACCACCTAAACTGAACCAGATTGTGTTGAACTTTTAAAAACAAATGTTTGAGACCCCTTCCTCGGCTTTAAAGAGACTTTGGTGTCTTTTGGTGCCTTTTTATGTCTCTTGTTAACCCTGAATGATCAAAGATAATGTGACAACAGATATTTTTCTTCCAGTGACATATATTACAGAAAGACTGGACCATGTTTAATCCTTGAAGACAGGGATTTCTGTCTTTGTTCTGGGGTCTCTGTAAGAATGATTATTATCTAAAGCCATGTTTTTAAAAAAAAATAAAAAAAATAAAAAAATAACAACAACAACTGGGCAAAGAGCAGGGCAAGGATATAGTAAACACTGACAGAATGCTGCCGGGTTGTTTGGGAAAACTAAATGCCTTTTCCCGATTCACAATGACCCATCCCTGAGACTGAGGAAAATTTGGATGGCAGTTATTTCAATCAAGTCTTCCTGAATGTCTCATCTCTAAGATAAGAGCGAAGAGCCAGGAATAACATTTTGGAAGCAATATATAAACATGTGGAACATACATACATCAAATTCAACAAAATAAAGTGTGATGTGATTATTTTTATTTCCCATAAAACCTCAAAACAGCACAAGCCATTTGAGTTGATTACAACTGTGTGAGGAGAAAAAGAGGATTCTAGAAAATTAGTTAAAAGATGAGGAGGCTGAAGGGTATTAACTGGTGCACTATGTAAACTAGGCTGATAAGACAGGATGTGCGTAGCAGAGAGGTCAGTTACTGGAATAGGGCCTGGGAACCATTTTCGACAACCCGCAACCCCGTCGTCACTTATGACCCAACAGAAGAAGGGACAACAAACACAAACCTTCCTCCCCATCTTAACGTAAACCTTTCACATTTCATAAAACCAACACAACAATGGCTCCGTCTGTGTCTCAGGGGAGCATTCAGTCATATATGCCTCACAAAATGGCAAAGTAAGTAACTGAAAATCAACCCAGTCATTCCAAAGACTTCTTTTTCAGAGAGTAAGCTCAAAGTATTGTTAAAGACATTCCTGAAAGGGCTACCGGGCTGAGCGATGGAAGGTACGCACAATTACCTAAAAACCACCAGAGGGACAAGAGAAATCTTGCTAAGCATTCCATTCTAATCCACCGTAAAGACGCCAGAGAAAACACTAGCCCCATGTTGCTGTGAACTGAGCCAACAATATAATCTGTCTCTTTGCAATGGCCGCCTGAACACATGCCAGTGACTAGCTCAAAATTTAGCTAAAGTACGCAAAAGGTTTTATTTAATTATTTTATTTTTTCTTGGGTAGGTGGGTGGGGGGTCAGAAGGGCTAAGAATGCAGTTATTTTGGATCTCACTTTAAAGGTCTGTTGAATGTGGTTCAACCCAGAAATAAGGTGGACATTTGTACTGTGAGAGCTGGATGCTGGTGGGACACTACCAGAGACACTTTCTTGTGTTTGTGATACTACAATGTTGGCTTTTGCCTGCTAAATCTACTGACCACAACTTTTTGCACCTCGGCATGTCCGACTAGGCAGAGCGTGATATCACTGGTGCCCATACTAAATTTAATATTAAACTTCCTGTCCTGCTCTGCATCTAATGTCGCGCTCTATGCAGTCATGGCTTTGAGTTGTGTTCTGTGCAATTCAAAAAATAAAAAGCATTTATTTAGCACTCATTGGGAGGTCTGTTCCCTATCAAAGTCAAAGATCTCTCCTTTCATGACACTTTAAGAGGCTGGGAGTAGCTACATAGTCAAACAAAACACAATTTATATGCCTCTTCTGCTACTGAGGCCAAGGGCAAAGCATTTGTAACATGAAGAGAACCGCTGTATCCATTCACAGAACTCCTCACAGTGATGGGGCTCCACATCCTTTTTCATTCACTTGGTTGGGAGTATAATATCTGTGGTAATCAGTGTGCTGCCACTGTTCTGAGAGACTGAGGCAGGGGATGAACCAAGCTGAGACAACATGCAGCGGGGGAAAAAAAAGGGAATCCGCCTGCCGCTGTGAGAGCGGCAACATGTGCTAGACTATGAACTACCGGCTTCATTCCTCTACAAGCTTGTCTCTCACAGTATGGGGGCAGCTGACTGCTCAATGGCAACACCTGGCCCTATGCTTCTCTTTTGTCAAGATCTGACTTCACTGGATTACCATCACAACATCCACCAGCTGTCTTCTACGCAGCCACCCTTGCCCCCACTCCCCACCCCCTTCTCCCCCATCCTCCCTTTACCCATTCTTTGCCCCCAGTCCGATCCCTCCAGCTGGATCCTCTCAGAATGACACCCTCTCAATCTGCCTAATTATCTCTCCTCTGGCCACGCCGCTCTAGGCTGCACATTCTTTTCACAGGGTGGAGCTACGGGGCCAAAGGCACTTCAACTGGACTTCCTTACTACTCACCAAAAACGCTCTCCGTGACATCCTCAACCCTTCACTGTCAAGTTCAAAAGCCAGGTCACAGAATGCTTATTTCATTTAGAATTATGGTGCATCAAAAACTGTTTACTAGGTTTAGAACCCAGAGCCAATGGCCATTTTAAAAGTGGCTTATTTTTCCAGTTCCAGTGTCCCTGGAAATCACGTGATACCACTCATCTTTCGAAAGAAAATCTATGCATTCACATACAATCATTCGATTTTGAAGTTAGCAACCCAGTTTTCGGACAATGTCTTCATTTTACTGTTCAATAAGGGCCTGGTTTATGGATACTGAATAATTTTTTATTTTTTTATTTGGTGAGACCAGAAGCCATTTCAACAGCCACCAATATCTACTTCAGGTTAGTACCTACGGTAGGTGTGGACATGGGGCCAGGTCAGATTAAACACCCTAATGCTTATTTGTTTTTGCCATTTTTATATGAGGAAGTTGGTGGTAAATCATTTTCTATTTGAAAAGCTAATCACTGTACAAAACAAATTGCATTGTGTTTTTACAAATGAGTACAAGCAAACCTTTGAAAGAGGAAGAATAGCGTTGAGAGTTCTGTGAAAGCGTTATCATTTTGAGTGAGGTCGTTTTTATGTTTTGGTTGAATGAATTCCATTCAAATGCCAAAACATGCATTCTAATCTGGACTTTGTTTCCTTCTCCTACTTCTTATGGGCTGACTTTGTTGTGGCTCTTTGGCTCGCCCTCTTTACCCGGGCCTGATGGTGCCAGGTTACAGACAGGTATCTGGTAGAAGAAAGGATCTTTTCTATAGTTCTGGATCTCTCGTTTCTGTCAGCTCTCAGGGGATGGGGGGGATCCACAACTCCCCTGTGGGACTGGCCTGAACACTCTTGTTGGAGCAAAAAGTGTTCCGCTGCTTTGACCAGCTCTTTCTACCCGATATGCACATTTGATGTCTCCTTCTGGTATTAATTTGTCCACATTGGAACCAAATCATGATAATTAATAAGTTTTATCATAAACTCCAGTTGTGTAAAGACAGATTACAAAAGATGATTATATTCTATCTTTTTCAAGAAAAACATTCCTCCTTCTAGGCTAATGATTAAAGCCTGTGGAAGTTACTTATGCAGTCGAGTTACACATTGGCTCGTTTAGAAGTTCCCTTGATTAATCCATGATTTTACTCAAATTATTTGATGAATCAGTAAGAAATAAATGTCTTTATTAACTACACACAAGCTGAAAACACTTTATAAAGTAAGAAAATCTCAGTTTTGGAGGGAAGCAGGTGGCCCCCATGATGGTGGTTCCATCAAGGACTCCATCTCCTCCAGGCATGTTTCATAAGTTAGAGTTTGTCTTTTTGAAAGGGACAAATGACCCCGGGGCAAGACACTGTAGGCCCAACTATTGTGAGGGGCACCCAAACACCCCCACCTTCCTACCCAGCAATTTGAAAAACAAAAGACCTATCACTAAAAGTTGTGAGAGCTCAAAGATGCCCTAAGCATGCAGGAAAAAAAGGCGCGTCATTTTAAAATCTTTCAGATTGCCCATTGTTGCTATTGAGATAAGTATCACACACACCAAAACCAACAATGGAGAGTTACTTGCACTTCAGTGTGTGTGAAATATAATACTGTGATTTATCTAACAGGTGCAAGAGATCAGTGTAGAGGCTGAACATGCTGAGAATCAAGGATACTCATCTGTTTAGTCCACTCACTTCACTTTTGCCCCTTTCACATGAGCACTGTTAACAGCCAACGGGATTTGAAGATTGCATGCACAGCCATTTGATTTTTTTTCTAAAGATCAGGCAGGAAATTAATATTTCTCCTCAACCTCTGAAGGTCCAACAGATAGATAATAACCACATGTAAATACTTTTACACAAAGCCCCACGCTTCTGCTTTCAATGTGTTTCAAAGGGGAGTTAATAAAAAATAAAATTACAGGAAACTCTGGCTTATGCGTCTTATCCTGGTACATCTGTATGTTCCACTTACATGCATCGAGAAGGTGAATCTAAGCATGTCCCTCCATTTTCACAAGGCCTGTAACGATCCACGCAACGGAACCCTGAGGAAAGTCAAGAAAACTGTTACAGAACTCCGAAATTGGCACGTTAACTGTTAACATCAAATGTCAGAGAAAAATCACAGTTACGATCCATTTTCCCAAAGAAAATATTTTCCCTCTTCAAACAAAGACGAAATGAATTGAGGTCTTCTCTGCGGGAAACATAGATTACGCACAATTATTTTCCAGATCTTCCAAGGTTCGAGCGCTTTGCAGGGAAGAAGACAGACAGGATCATTTGTTTAAAGGTCTTTGTTGAGGCCAAGCAGGAGAAACCGCTGTCTATTCTAATCACTTCCCATCACTACCTGGTTTGAGACGTTTTAATCATTTCCGTCTTGTATTAATTTCCGTGCGTAAACATCACAGTGCAAAACAGGAAAGTAACTGTTGATAGTTTGTCTTCTGGACAACTTAAATATGTTTATCATGTGCCAAGTACATTTAACTTCTCCAAATCACTACCTATAAATAAGGAAATTTCAGTGTGCGCCAACGGGAACATTACTCAGAAACGATTCTAGTGCACGTTTGTGTGTGACACGTGAAGTGACACCAGGGATTGTAAGCATTGTCTGAAGTACCACACATCTCTCACATCTTTGTAAACTTTGTCCACTCAATCAAAATGATCAAATGCATGAGCCCATATTAATGTATTGGTACCATTTTCAAACGCATCTCTATCCTTTATTTTTGAACCGTGCGCTGTCCAGGCATGATCAGTCTTGGACACTTGCATTACTCCGACGGACCACGCTTGTTAATCGTAAATCGACAGTTATTTAGTCATGCCTACCTTCACAAATATGCATAAACAACAAAAATGCCAGGATAATCCATAGAATATTCCCTTCCATTTCGGTGGAAAACTTTCCAGCGTTTCAAGTCAGGTTTTTAGGAGAAATACATCCCTTATTAAGTTAGCGTAAAAAAGGGCTCCAAAATCAACGAGGGTTTCTCATAAAAACTGCTGGAAAATGTAGATCCCAGTCCCTTGTTATCCTCCGCAGCTCAGGGCTGCTGTGATTCTCGGTTAATCTCCTGAAACTTTTGAAAAACTTTTCATTCCCTCCTGGATCTGGATCCGTCCCGGCGTCTGAGATCACTCGGCTCTCGCTCTCTCTCTCTCTCCTCTCTCTCTCTCTCCTCTCTCTGTCTCTCTCTGTCTCTCTCTCCCCCTCTCTCTCTCTTTCGTCTCTCTCTCTCTGTCTCTCTCTATCTGTCTCTTTCTCTTTGCCCCCTCTCTCTCTCTCTCTCTGTCTCTCTCTCTCTCTTTCTGTCTCTCTCTCTCTGCCCCTCTCTCTCTCTTTCTGTCTCTCGCTCTCTCTTTCTCGCCCTCTCTCTCTCTCCCCTCGGTCACCCCCACACGAGAGAGTCTGTCCGCAAAGTTTCCCAAGAATCGACTGTTTACACACACACACACACACCACACAACACACACACCACACACACCACATACACACACACACACACACACACACACACACACGTTTATAGCTCTTTACACTGATTTCCATTCAGCCTAAACAAAACCTTGGCCCAGCCCTAACCTTAACCAACACTATTTCAATTTAAATTCCAATTAAACAAAACCCTAATATTATCCCCGAAAATGTAATTATAAGTTGTGGAGCCACTCAATGTCATGATCAGATGCAGCATGAGTGAATTTGTTAGAATCTAACATATACAAAAAGCACGTACAAACCAAGAAATAAAAAGGAGAGAGAGAGGGAGAGAGGGAGATTGCAGATGAATCACTCCAGCCTTCAGATGTGCTTCGTTTAAAGGAAATTCCATATAATGTAATACTGTTGTTGGGGTATTTCATTGCATAGT
Source organism: Takifugu flavidus (assembly GCF_003711565.1). Classification (NCBI taxonomy): domain Eukaryota; kingdom Metazoa; phylum Chordata; class Actinopteri; order Tetraodontiformes; family Tetraodontidae; genus Takifugu; species Takifugu flavidus. The sequence continues at coordinate 9,059,269 of NC_079537.1, forward strand.
CTTGGAAATTGAACTCAAACTGATGAAATGAGAACATTTGTCATTGTGTGCAAACATCCACGTGCCTCCACTTTCTTTGTGGCTATGAAGAGCCGTCCAGGTCCCCTCCAGGGGTATTTTCACATCTGGCATGAACGTTTCCTCCCCGCTGCCCCTGTCCTCATCCCAAGGAATCTGCCTTGGCTTTAGTAATGCCATTCCGTCCGCGAGCGCACAGTATATGCATGTGCCAACTCCAGTACAGAAGGTTGGCGTAAACATGCAGTTAAGTCAAGATAAATGAATAATGAAGCGTTACCTTTAAATATTTTCTTATTTTGGTAACAAGAACAATGGTCATGAACCCGGCCTGGTTATAGTTGCCTATCGACTAGTTGGAACTTACACACCCCATAAACCCTCAACAAAGCAACTATGTGATAAAAAAATATGGTGCACTTATTCTGTACAGTCACTTTGAACCCAAGTTGTCTACCGGAGAGCTAATGCTGTGCCAGTGTGCTTGTTTGCTTGTTTACAGATTGTGGTGAATTGTGTTTACATGACTGCAGAGCGCGCAGGCATTCCTGTTATCCCCACGGCCCGTGTTCCGAACTCCAGCCCTGCTATCTCCTGTTCAGCCTGTGGCAGCGGACCCACTTTGTGCAGCCCGTCTGCAGCGCCTCAGTTGTTCTGCTGTGCAGAGCCGAGCCAGTTGCTTACAGAGACAATAGCCTTGATTTGAATCATAAAAGGAGTCCGGCATTATGACACAGTTTCTCCCTGCAGGGAAGGGCAGCATACTAATATTCAAGCACACACCATCTCCCCCTCTTCATCACACCATTCCTGGTCTGAGCCTTGAATAAATTACAGGCGTGGGTAGGGCCATGAATGACACAGGCTGGTTTGGAGTGAAGTTCGTTAGTGAATGTGACGTCATCTATAGGGGTCAGTGAAAAGAGCTTGTTAGGCCTCACAGACACCTGCTTGTTTTGGCATCCAGCATGGGACAAAAGTTGTGTTCCTCACATTTTCTATAGATAAATCTAGCATTTTGTGCACAATGACACAATTATTTAGTCTTTTATCCTTCATTAGTGCTCTGATATTGATGCAAATGGTTAAAAATCCTAAAATCTCACCCTGTCCTATTGCAGGCTCGTGGCCAAGATTAAATGCACAGCACATGTTTTTACGACTCTCTACAGCTGTCAGTGGGGGGAAAAGATAGACAAGGGGAAAAGTGGAGTTTGATATACAGACGCGTAGCTGCACGGCCTGCTTTGTCTCGCAGGTGTTGGTGATATTTTGACTCAATTCCAGTTGGATAAGGTCCCAAGGAGAGATTTCTCAGTGTATTCTGGAAGAGACAGTTGTATTTACAATCTATTATTGAGGTAACGAAAACCACAAATACTTCACTGTTCTGGAAAAAAGTTACGGCCTTCATTGTTCTATTAAAGACAGCTGTTGGCCTCTTTTTTCAACAAAAATGTAACAAGTTGAAACTGTTATCAATGAAAATAATATTGCAAAATAATGTCTGCGAAAACACCAGAAGACTCCCTGATATAAATTATTGCTGGTTTAACAAGTGCAACCTATTCATTATACTTATCATTTGCTCAAGCAAACGAATTAATAACAAGATTGGCTGAAATCACCAGTTGTATTTGTGCAATCCTGAGTTAACAGGAGCACAGTTAAACTAATTTATCACTCACTGGTGCTTAATCAGGCGTGCTGGGGCAGACTTTTCAAAATGTTGTTGAAACTTACACAAAACCTACACAGGCAAGCTTTGCTGCTTTGTTTGAGAGGATCCTAATCCGTGCAGCCCGACACCAGAAAATGAAAAGCCAACGAGGAAAGTCCTGTTTGTCGTCCTCTGCTCTGATGTCATCAGTGGACGCGGCTGCTCCAGGCCTTCCCTTTGGAAATCTGACCTTTCTTTGATCATGTCAGAAAAGAAAGAGACCAGAGAACATAATCTTTAGTTACGTCAAAAGTAGCACAACATCTTTGGAGGGCATTTTTATAAAGAAGTCTGTAAACTAATCGCATTTTTTTGTCTCTTCAGTCTGTTTTAACACACACAGAAAGGTGAAAGATTGAGACAGAGGGAGGAAGAAAGGGAGGAAATATATCATTGTTTTGTTTGTCATGGAGAGAAAGTGTGAATTCTCTCGCGGTGACTTGGGGGGGCACAAACAAAGGTGTGAAAGACCAGGATTTATAACTCTCTTCTTATTTGAAAAAAGTGATATCAGTTCCCTTTTATAAAAAAACCCTCCAAACTATTTTATTGTGAAGAAATATTAGGTCCGCATTTAATTGATTCATCTTAGAATCCAGATTTAACATAATAACTACCTTTCCATCGCCACCTTTTTGATTTTATAAACCCAGCTGTACAAAGTACTCTGTAATTCCTCCTATTATACATTTGATACCTTGGGATAACATGCACTACTGTGACGCACGGCGCTAACAAAAAGGCTTTTATCCATAAAAGCTTGTGAACGATACTGTACTTTGGCATTGTTGAAAGGGAATGCTGAGCAAACCCTGATAAGTGATGGACCACCCATGGTTGAAAAAGGCAGTAGCAATTTATAAAAACACGCTTACTTAACAACTGCACTTAATTACCACTTTGGAGACCATTTGCATTTTATACCACAGAGCTGCACTGCAAAGATCAGCCCCAGTTGTAAATTAATCTCAGATTTCTGGGGTGAACACTTGTTAGAGACATTGAATTTTGCACTGTAAATAATATCTTATGGTAGCATGATACATCATACAAATAAAGTGCATGTTTTTTATTTAGTCGTTCTTTAGAATTGCCGTTTTTTCCACTAACAAGCCAGAGTTCAGAACGTATCGTGCGTCTGTGTTTTCTCTTTTTGAGGAACACTGGGATGTCTGCAAAGGAGGGGACATCATGAAACTTTTGTTCACACTATTTTACATGCAGGGTCCTTCTCATACATCCATCTACATTCTGTATGTGCTGTGTTTTCTTTTTTTCATTGTCAGTGCCAGCACGCTCCGTGTGATGGGGATACTAACAGGCTGCAGTGTTTGTGGACACAGTGGACGTGATGACTTTACCACCCAGGCCAGACTGATTTATGTGGGAAAAGCCCTGAGAGCACCCACAGAGAGTGTGGAGAGGATTAGAAGACCCTCTACAAAACTGGTCATGGCCAATCAGCAGCTGAGACCCCCTACAGACAGATGTCAGGACCAATCGCAGCAGAGTGTTTGGTTCGATGGCGTGGTTTGTCTTCTTTAGTGCTTCTTCATAATCGTATGTTCTTTAGTGTTCATTGCATGTAGGTAAACACTTTAATTGTAAATGTTTCTTTGGGTTGAAGAGATGGCACAGGCATGAGAAAGATATCCTGGAGGGGTTGGAATTTAAACCTTTTCATGCTGAGAAAATCAACATATTCGTCAGCTGACATTTGGTTTATCGTTTTTTACTTCCCTTTATCTTTCTCTCTTTCTCTCTCTCTCCCTCTCCAAAGTCTCACTCTTACCCACACACACAAATACACACACACACACACACACACACACATGCACACATACACACGCTTGCAACTTAGAAACCGGGCTTTTTGGTCTAAAGTAAACAGATGTGAATGATGGGTGCTTTGGATTGTGGGAAAAATGTTTGACTTTCACACAAGCTTTCTAAATGTCTGTTAAACTATGTATGTTTACACAAATCATGATTATGCCATGAAGGACTGAGAGATAAAATAGGAAATTTTGTCCCATTAAAACCTTTTGTTGCCTGTGTTTGTTTGATCCAGAAATACCACTGGATAAGGCCAAGACATGTCTTAATGTCTTATTGAAAAGGATAATATTCCAAAAATATTGTCCTTTTCATTAAGACAGGGGTCCAGCATTTGTTCTCTTTAAGATAGAAATCAGCAGATGGGTGGACTAAGACTATGTGGTTCTGGAGGCATTTCCATTCACAAAGTAAGAATGAAAGGCAGAAAGTGCAATAGACATCTGCAGGAATGTGATGCAGACGGGGTTGGAGACTGGCCAGTTGGGGAATTTAGATAGCTATGACTGTGCTTCCTTGTGAAATAACCACTTAAGACCTCTGTGAACAGCTGCTGGACAGTGCGCCCTCTTCCTCTCCTCTTCCACCGCCTCTTTTCCTCCACAAGGCTGTAAATCTTAAAGGAGAACAGTGATGTTGGTGACTTGTTGAAAAGGATCCATGGAAAGGTTCCTAGGGTTTAGTGCAAAAGGTCAGGACCGCGTTGGATGCCCCTTGTGCCTGGGCCGATACCAATTGATCACAGACTGTAGACACATGATGATGGGGTGGTGTCCGCTGTGAAAGGACGATGATCTCTACTCTGTGGTCAGAATTATTCGAAGTGGTGTAAGGAAGAATGCACTGAAGGCCTTTGGCAACAAGAGGGCTTATCATATAGAAGGTCACTTAAGCCATTTTACCAAACCACGATTAAATCCATGTAATCTGACAAATAAAGTAGAAAATACTTGAGTTTCAAAGCAGAACTATTTTGATGACAGCCCAGAAAAGTGTTTCAGGCAACATATGCTCCACTAAATATGTCAAATAAAAGCCATATTGAGAAAAATGACCGAATTATAACTGCGACTGATCCCACATTTGCCTCTGAAAAACAGAGGAGAATAACTAGGAGGGGTCCCGAGTTCTCTGTTCTTCCTCTGTCTGTCCCTCCTGAGTCAATTGTTGGAGACGCATAATGTCAACTCTACGCCATCAATCACCCCCTTTCAGAGGAGGGCAGACAAGGCGGGGACCCGCCCCCCAGGACAGGGAGGTGGAAGTTCTCATGCCCTCCCCGCCTCCTGAAGCCCTGCACTGCTACAGACAGGACTACGACAGCTGGTCTGGCCATTAGGGGTAGGCCGGGACCCGAGGGCCCCCGCGCAGCAGCAACAGCTGCCAGCCCACTGCCCCCAACCACCACACTAGCACGGCTCTATAAAATCAGTATTAGAACAACAATTTATTCTCATTCCTTTACATTCCTTCTCAATGATTGCCACACCGCAGCTCAAATCAGTTCCATCCACTTGAGGATTCAGAGCTCAGGATGCAATGTTACACACACACAAAACTCATATTTCCTTTTTTTGCTGCTTATTTCATATTGGGCTTAGACCTGTAGCGTGTTATCAACATATGTGCTATTTTTGATGACATTAAAATTCAAATCTTTCCATAAATTTATTCTGTTTTTACAGAGTGGAATTGTAATAGCACCAATCTGAAGGGTTTATTGGGATTTTTTTTGGTTTGTTTTTCACTAATTAAATCCATACTCAAATTAAATCAGGACAGCCTTTTTTTTAACCTACCTGTATATATAATTCTATATGAATTTGGGCCCAACAATGGGTCCACCTCATGATTCACTTTCTTGGCAGTGACTGTATTTATAATACAAATCTGTCTTCGACTATATGATTTAAAGATGAACTTTGCTTTGAAGAGAGTTGTTTGCAAAAGCATGATGATGGAGATAATGCATGATTTGGGTTGTTTGCATGAGTAAACGTGTGTAAAGTCTGCGTGTGTTCCATTCGGAATTTTTTTTTAAAAAGGGGAGTGTTAAAGGAGATTACACCACACTCCCTCGGGGTCCTTGTTACTCATGCACTAGTGGTGGCTGAGCGGTTCCCACACTTACACTGTGAGGTGAGAGAGGCTGCGCCCGTGGCCCCACCTGTGTCTACATGTCCTAGCAGAGCCCTCCTGAACCACAATCTCTCTTTAAAAAAAGAAGAGGGGAAAAAAACACCAAATCCAGTGCCAATCAAAACAACTAGTGAGTAACAATACCAGTAGAACACTAAGGTATAATTACCCCTTGAACAGGCAAGAACAGGATAATCCTATACCATTCTTTATTCCTAACTCCCCCACCTTAAGTACTCACTCAAATCTTTTGACAGGGTTTTTTCATATAAAATACCCTGGACCTTGTATCAGAGATGAAGTAAACTAGAGCTTAATTATTAACTAACAGTTTTCTCCAATCTGGACTTTGTTGGCTGCTTCTATTATTTAGTATCTTGTTTGTCTCTAGGCTTCTTGTCTCCTTGGCAAAAAGGGTCTGCTTATGTCAGCCGAGCACTGTCCGATCATTAAATCTGTCCTGCAAGTCCTTTTGTCCAAGCCTGCTGTAGCAGTGTAAGATTACACGTGTGTTTATTATCCTGACTGTCCTCCTTGGATGGGTTAAGAAATGGTAGCAGCAGCATGAGCTCCAGTCACAGATGTGATCACGCACGGCCACGGCACAGCAGCTGTTGCACTTGATTAGAACATGTCTGGAAATGTTCTGAGGTCAGCCTTAGGAAGGAATGCAAGGACAAAATGAAAGCGCGATTTGAGGAAATTCCATGTTTACTCGAAAGTTTGAAATCACTGTATATGCCAATTTCCTGGATTGTAACTGGCCTACAGGTACATCTGAGCAATAGGAAGCTAGTAATAAAACAAGGGTGGTGCTAAGTAAAGATTTTGGAGTTGATATGGCTAAAATGCCTGCAGCTATCTGGCAATAAAAGTATTATAAAATGAATTAAAACAAACCTCTCTGACCTTTGTTTTTCTGAAGTTTTTTTTCCAAGTTTATTGTGCGCACATGGATCTCATTATGGATGATTGTTTTGTAATGTGATAGCATGTCTGTCTTTTGTATGAATATTTCAGTTAAAGAAAAGGAGACATCTGAAACACACTTTAGACAAATGAGTTTCCAAATTTTTCCTTTCTGAATCCCAAATGGGACTCCAAATATGACCCTCTATCTGCTGGCATGGAGCAGTATATCTTCTCATGGATAAGCTTTGATGTATCCCAGTACACCCACTTGAGTAGCTCTCAAAAAAGAAGCACAGCTTGGATTTAGATCGATTTTTCCTTGCACACACTTGTAAGTGTAATACTTTGCGATTATTTGTCGAAAGGAGACATGGGACATTGGAATCTTAGGATGAATTTAATCCCAATTTTGTGTAATTGTTGTGCTTTTATGATACAATATTGCACACGTCCAACAAGTACTTGCTCTTTTCAGAATTGTGGTAAAGATTGAATACAAGGGCTGACAGCAGCACACAGCAGCAGACATTCCACAGCACATCACCCAGGGGCAGAGCAGAGGGGAGGGGGCTGTGGTAATTCTACTTTTATTAAAACATAGTGAATAAAAAGTTATTGGTCTGTGGCAGGAGGGGGAGGAAATGGGCATGAGGAGAGGATCAAACACTCCTCTCCCTTGTTGGGCCTCTAAGCTTCCTTGAATATTTCACTTTTTTATGTCCTTTCTTCCCATCTTCCCTTTCCACCTCCTTAACAGTGATCAAACCAGCTGTCCGGCCGTCACCACTTCTTTAATCTGTCCTTGGTTTGTCCAATCCCACCCATCCTCTCACTCCCACTCTATCAGTCTCCTCTTCCTACATTTCCTCTCTCATGGTCTTATTGTCCATGTTCATCCTCCTCATGTGACTCCCTCCCAATTTAAAGACGCAAATACTTTCCTGTCTGGAAGCTCTATGACACTCCTCCTTCATAGTCTATCTTGTCATATGTTTCTCCTGGTGTCCCGTGGCTTTAGGTAAACGTTGTGTCCCTGGGTGGATCCCAGGCTGTGTGGTGCTAATCTCGACTGAATAGACACTACACTGTTATTGTGGCTGACTTTTTTGTCTGGCTAAGTTTACAAGCATGCCTCTGGTTCCTCTGACCCCAATGACCTGGTCAGTGTTTCCCCAGCAACAAATGAAGGAGCTGTGATAATGCATGAAAGGAGGCTTTACCTCAGCCTGGTCTGCTTATTGACAGGCAGACACCATCAGCCTGTCACAAACCCTGACACATCCAACTATTCTGTGCCTGCTGGGCAGTTGCGTTACCTTTACAATATCGATCACATGTATAGGTGTCTTCATGATGCTTTAGTGAAAAGCAAATATGGGTCAGGAGTACACGCACTTCTTGAAAACTGAGCTTCGGTCGTCTTCCCAGGCCTCTTCCGGAGAGAAAGGCAATGCAGACATTCCTGGTTACTGTTGTGCTCTTTTCTAGTCTGTAATTTAAGCGCAGCTGTCCGGCACTGCAAACCCTCAACCACCACAAATGTCTACAAAGGTGGAGGTGTGGTGGGTGAGAAGTGGCTGTGCCTGCTAACACACTTTCCAAGGTTGTGAAAAGAACTCTCAACAGGACACCTGTGACAGGCCAGACAGACGGTAGATTACAGGGGAATAATCACTGCATGTCCTAGCAGTAAAAATAAAGGTTAGTTAAGTAATGGTCCAAGGAAAAGACCCTCCAAATACGTGCTGGGACTTGGTCATTATAATGTGTGTATCATTTTGAACTTTTTTTCCAGTACTAGAGAATTTCATGCTGGTGAAATAAATGGACCTAGTGATGCAAGCGCACAGAGCACACACCTTTTGACTATCTATATGATATGTACTATAAATCCTACGTGTGTATTCAATATGAAACTTAATAAAGATGCTTCAAACATGTGAAAGTAAGCTCATGCTGGGTTGTTTGTACTAAAGCAACCTGCTGTGTTAAAGAACAACAGTCCTGCATCACCTGTTGCTTGATTTATTCAATTTCTGTCAGTCTGATGGCGGGACTGTGGGTCACGAGGTGCTTATTTCTGACATCTCTCACAGTGTTTGAGTTCAACTGGTGTGGGAAATGGGATTTATTTAGGAACCATTTAAATGCAATCTCCTGTTTTAATGCAGTGTAAAAGTCTGTGTTTAGGTGTGCTTATGTGTTGAGATTCTCACACTCTGCTGAACGTGCTGAGGCAGGAAGACCCTGGGGAATGCTAGATGTGGTCCACGCACTCTATACTAACCCATAATTACACTATTGGCTCTGTTACGGGCATAATTACTAGGAATCCTTTTGCGGTTCAAACTACTGGAAGACAGTTGATTTATTTTCCTTTTCCTATCAGCAATGTGCATCTATTCTGACAAGACACTGCAATAACATACTAAATATACAGTAAACAACACTGTAGATTGGGTCTACCTCTCAACACTAAGGTCCAAATATCGTGTCAGGGACAACCCAACAACTCTGTCATCTGACATCATCTTGCCTCAACATTTAATTATGCAATGTTTTAACATGGATCTTTTCAGTGTTTATACATGTGGACATGAGTTTCTTCCCACTTAACAGGGCCCCTGAGCTTTCCCTGCACATAAGAAAGACCGTCTTGGGGGTCTCCTTGGCTCATGCTCCCATGGAAGTGTTGTTTCGACAGCTTGTTCTAATTCCCTTGTCTCTCTAAGCTCCTGTAGGACAAACAGGGAGGAGGAAGCAAAGAAGCCCCACATCACTACAATAACAGCAGCCTCAGGGACACAGGGAAGAAAAGGGTTACTGACATCACAGTCAGTGCAGAAGCGAAGGGGCCACGAAAGAAGGGAAGCATAGCCCACACCCTTATACTGAAGAGAGTTTCTCTGTTACATGAAGCCGGCTCTTTTTGTGGTTTTACGCAAACTTGCCTCCAGTCCCAAACTCTTTGAAGCTCTTCTGAAACTTGAGTCTTTGGTTGGGATCTCATTCCTCAGTGCGTGCCTGTCTCACCCTCCACTTTTATGACTCCATGTGTGTCTCAGTGACACAGTGTGCATGAAGGATTGGGATAAGACAATGGGATTTGTCTCTAATTACAGTGGACAGTAAAAAGAATACATAAAAATGATTAACTGTATACCATATTCATATATGGACAAGCCTTATTTCAAACATCACAGTCATTCTCAATCACCTCTGTGTTCCTGAAATCAGATCTATATTTATACTTTAAAGAGTTACAAAGTAATGTTGTTAATGTTAGTACAGTTAAAATGCCATTTAAACGTGTAACTTAATGTTTAAACGATACCGCTTTCCATGTGTGGTCGTAATAATGGAGGAAAGAGGTCTGACCTTGAGTCAGATGAGTGAAAACTTTGAACAGGTGGGCGGGAAAGGGGGGATCATTGTTATAGACTCTGGATTCTCGGTTATTTGGATGGTTGGTCTTCTTTACACACATGTGGCTCACACAAGATCTTTGCTGCTTTAACAAGGCTGAAACCTGTTTCATCTTTCTGACCGTGGCGGGGGCTTGTGGCCCAAACGCTGTGTGTTCAAAGTAAAAATGAACCCCTAAAATGACAGGCTCTCAGGGCATACAATCTGCTTGATGACAGAAACACATGCTCTGTGTGGCCCTGTGTGCACTGGATCTCACATGCTTTGCTGTAACATCAAGGATTCTGTTGTGGAGTAGTCAGAAAGTGCATTTCCACTATCCTTGGACTACTACTTTTTTCGGGCTTTTGAACCGACATGCACCTTCGTAGTGGACTCAACATGACACAAGCAGCATGTTTAGACAAAAGGAAAGTCCCAAACATTTGAATCCATAGCTTCTCTGGAATGGTGATCCATAACCTCCCAAAAATCCCTCGGATGTGACCCTCTGAGTTTATTAGGGGGAGCTGCCTGTGAAAAGATGCCTGCATAGGTAACCTGCCAAAATCTAAGATATCTTTTATCCTACTTAAGAAATAATATTTCATGAAAGGATGAAGCATGAGCTTTATTTATTGTCTTTTTTTTTGCTGTATGGAAAAGCAGTTGTTTCTCAGTGTTTCACCAACATTTTTCACTTCGGTTCTGTGCCTCTTCCGTAATGGAAAAAGAGATTGCAGTTATATTCAGAAGCTCTCAGTCAGTAAAGTTGAAGTGTGTCTCCTAGCCGTGCTGCTGCCGCTGCAGATGGCATGCTGTGTGTATTTGTTTATGTTGCTGGTGAGGGGACTCTGTGGGAAAAGCGTCTCTCCATGGTTCGGATCGATGAAAGAAAGATAAGAGTTCTCAGTGGCCTTGGCCGAGCATGCATGGATACCATTCTCTTGTGTGAGAACTTCCTCTTCAGTTTGGTTATTGTCCCCATAACAGTTGTGCACAGGACACCCCAAGAACCATTCCCAGCACTGGAGAACACTGGAAAAGGTTTAAGGGCTATAGGGCTATATTTTAAACAATGCTAACAAAAATTCCTCAAATATAAGCAGAGTCCTCTAAGGGATTTGCCACAAATTAATCTAATATTCCACTTGAAAAGACTTTTATTGCTATTAAATGGTCTGATTGCCAAGACTTTGAAAACACATAGATCCCCTTTTTAAATTAGGAATATATAATATGTTTAAAATCAACAAATAAAACAATAATGGTTACATAATTAGTACAGGTCCTAATTTAGTTATTTTTTTCCTTGTCTTTTCCCATACCACATGTACTGTATCCTGGAATTTAGGAATGCCCCTGTGTTTTGGATCTTTCCCATCGTTGTTGGTGCTCAGTGTGGGAATCAAGGGCATTGATGGGAGAACGTGGAGAACTGTCTGTCTCCCGGGCACAAAACTTTAAACAGCAAGAGATTCAGATATCTCCATCTCCACTGACACGTTTTCTTTTTAGCCCCGAACTCTTAACTTTATTAACAGGTTTCTCTTGTTAGCACTGGTGCTAATGAATTTCAACACAGATTTAGGGCTAAACACCCACCTGTTCATACCTGATCCATGTGTTTCACTCAAGCTTATCAGGCTGGTCGTATGCACTTCTTACTGCATCTGCCGTCAGGTTGTTTTATCCCTGGGAGCCTTAACTGCATGAATCTCAGGTATCATCCCCCAACCCAGAAGGAAAGCTGTTCATAATGCCTGTGGGAACTATACAGTAGTTAAACTTTATCTTTGCTTCTTTTTTTTTTTTAGGAAAAAAAATCTGAATCACACAGTAATGAAGACCTTCAGTTTGTCTGATAGCAACCATATATCACCTAAAGCAGGACACATTCCAAAGCTAGCACCATGGAAAACATGGAGAAAAGAACATGAATGTTATTCTGATCGTTGAATGGAGAGAGAGAGACTGAAGTATTGAAAAGGCCAAGTGGGTGAAAAACATTCCGCTTTAAATCATAACAGACATGAAGTGATTAAAGAAATCATATCCTAGTCTTTAAGCCTTTTAAGTTTTCCTTTGTGGGGGTGAAAAATGCCTTGTGTGTGGTCCGAGTGGTTCCCATTTTCGAGCAGTGACGAGCGGATCTCGCCGACTCCTCACACTGTAGTCACAAAACGGCTTCTGAGGAGTGCAGAGCAAAGAGGAGAGCTCCAATAAACAAGGCTTGTTTGATCCAGCCGCAGCGCAGCAGCCTGCCAAGCTCCCTTTGTCTTAGAGAGGACACCACAGCTGTCACACAGACAGGCTTCTACCCACGGCTCGGAGCTGCTGTGAGGGCCATCATTCACAGGCTGGTCTGCCAGAAGAGGCTGAGAGAAAGAAACAGCAATTCAGAGGCTGAAGTATGGAAAAGGAAAGAAGAAGAAAATAGAACAATCCCTGTGTGTTTCATTGAGTGTACAAGCAAGTGCTGGTTCCCATTACAGACTTCTCCCGGTTGTTACATGAGGTTTTGGGTGCCGCATGCTGCTGATTAGAGAAGTGAGGCCATTTCAGAGCTGTTCAATGTGGTCCTCATCATTCTGGGATTGTCTCAGCACACAGCTGCTGTGGATACATAGGGAAACTGGGCATGCAAAGGGTTGCGAAATGAACAAAGGGAGATGGCCAAATGCCGTAAATTTCATATTGATAAGTGAAACCAGAGTGTTTGTGCCATTATTCTCTTGGACAGCAGTCTCTCCGAAACAGATTTGAACAATGTTGGCTAACATAGTGGTTTTTTTTAACAACACACAACAGAATATTTCAGGCCTGAACTATAAAAATGAACATTTTACTTGTTTATTATTAGTAACAGACCAAGATGTAAAACAAAAGCCTGATTTTCAAGCCAAACAGTAATAGAACACATACAGAGGAGGACGGGCCAACAATTTTATTTATTTTATAAAGTGTGAACGGTGATTTGGGGGTTTAAAAGAACTGGTGGACTCTGTGATGTTTAGGGGTTTCTATAGAAGTGTGAGGAAACTGCTTCTCCTCATAAAATACCATTGTAAAGTCAGGTTTCATCCTTTGTTTCCCTTCAGATGGAGGAAACTCTAGCTGCTAACTGAGTGCATCAGGTGCAGCCAGCAGAACTATTTCCCACAGTTTGGGCTCAAGCCGCAATAGTCCGATATTTGACACTAATCACCCATTAAATGTACAATACTGTCTTGCACAAGGCAAAAGTGTGAAAAAGGGAGAGTGGAGTGACAACGGCAGCTGCTACTGGCTGAGGAATTGTTGGAAGACCTAACTCTTCTCTGGAAGACTGCAGAACTGGCTTTGTTGTTGACTTCATTTTTAAAATTTCAGTGATGCGCTGCTTACAAACTGGCTGTGGATGTAACAGAATGACAAAGACGGCGCTGTTCCGAAGGCGTCTGCAAGAGCGGATCAACCTTAAGCCGCGGAGAGTGAGTCCAGGGCAGCTTTAATGCAGCACCTGTCAGGGCTCAGCTCAGGTCCAGGATTCTGCTGGACCCTGCCTGAGCAGCTGTGGGTCCAGTTTGAATCTCAGGCAGAGACAGAAGCCAGAACACACAATACGCCCCCATCGTTCTCGCTGATGTCTGAACTGTCACCACACACAACAATGAAGCTCATCTGCAAGCACAAGACCTCAGTCACCCTGTAATCTAATGATACGGAATATAGCTGTGGTGATCTGCTGCGTCCAGGAATGCAGCTTGCACAAGAATGTTTGGGTTGCACAAAGACATGCAGCGTTCGAAACAGTTGGACAACAAACTATGTAATGTCTGAAGAATGTCAGCTTCTGTAAATAAAGTAGTGTCTTCCAGAAACCGTCTCATGGTTTATGATGCAGTAGTGAGGAAAATGATCAAAAAATAAATTGTTTTTTAAAAAATGACTGTAAAATCTCATCTCGTGAGGACCAAATGTTTCATCCATCCAGACTAAATAACCATCCTAAACAACTTGGGTTTAACATGCACTCACAACTGGGTTTTTTTCCTACTCTCTTGAGTGGAAAATATGCATGGCCTCAGCACCTCTCTCTCAGAACTCTGGTCTCTTGAGATAGGGATTATTAGAGAGGCTAATGTGACTCGAGGGCTCTGGGGCGTCCTTGTAGGACTGCCTGCTTGTGAAAGTCCATTTATAACTAGATTGGTCAAAATAAGCAGAGGAAAAGGGAGCTGCACTTTCCCACACTACTGCAGGAGGCCAACGCAACTTCCCTTTATAGTGCATGACTGCATGGAAACTGCACTCCCACTAAAAGCCCACAGAATGGCTGGACTGGTGGACCATGGTAGTCCAGATAACACAACTTGACGAACGCTGAATCTGATTAGGCAACTTGAAGCCAACCATGCACGCTGATAGCGAGTCATGGAAAGACTCAGTGCATTGGTCTGGAAATTTGACGGCCACCACACAAGTGATAAAGACAAGTATTTACGACAAGTATTTATTCTGTGGCCACATGATAAAGGTCTCGAAGCCAACATGAAAATGGGTTTTGGTTTTCACAGTTTACTTATCTTAACAAGTTAAACCTCAATCTAAAATCTTTGGGTTTGGGAGTCTAATACATTTAATGGCTGGTTGAAGTAATGAAAGGCTCCCCTAAATGCACTTTGACTGCTTTTGGCTCCAGGTAACCAGATCTGCCTGCCACCTGTGCCCACCGAGCCGTATTCAGGTTTGCACTCCACAACAAAGGCCGAGTGACCTCCACATCACCACAACTCACATCTCCTGTTGGACACAGACCCACTTGGACCCTCCTCATCTGCATTCGGATCTCTTTAAGAATCCATTTGTGCTTTTTGGAGGTATCTTGTTTCTTTGGCGGCTGCTTGCGGCCTGTGGCTGGCCTGTGAAGTGTTCTTTCTGGGTTTTACGACTTCTGCATCTGTACACTATGAAGGGTGTACCTTTGTATGTGAATGAGTGACAGGAAGGAATGAAGCAATTTAAGCTGATTTACTGTGAACGAACATGCTAATTTGATGCTTTTTGTCATAGTCAGGTGTTCCAAAATGCTCTGGTTTATGCTCTATGGTGCCTTGTGTACAATAGTTCACAATTTCAGAGTTAGCTATAGCGGCAGCTATATTCAACCTGTGTAATTGTAAGATTCAGATTCAGATTCAGAGTACTTTATTGATCCCTTTAGGGGGTGTCCATCAGAACACACATGTTAATCTTATTAACTCATAGTTTCTGTACAAATAAACTATATTTTATGCTTTCGTAAAAATCTTTGACATGATTAAACGCATGCTATTATTCATTTAACAATCGGAAAGGGCACCAGGGTTGCTGCAGAGGAGAGCCAGCTCTCTGTAATCAGTTTGAGGAGCAGCTGCATTGCAAAGACTCTGTAGTTACTCTCCAGCTGGCTCAAACTCTGGGAACCAGCACAAAAGGCTAAAATGTACTTTACACCATTACACCATATGCATGGATTTGCTTTCTCCTTCTACACATTTCACTGGGTCTTTTTCTTTGATGCGCACAAATGTCGAGCAAGATCGCACCAAATTCTGCAGTTTTTGATTTGTACCCTTGGTTAAAGTGTAATCTGCGGTCCTGTTCCAGGCCGCCTCTCAGCAGTTACAGCGTGCGGTTCGGGATTCCCACATTACAGAGCGCCGCATGTGGTGTGGCCTGCATGTTCCGTTTCCTGCAGATTAACTGTGAATGCCTCGCTCTTTACTGTGACAGAGTGAAGCAATCTCATGTAAATAAGCGTTCCTGACTTTCAACAGACCTATGGCCACAAAGCCCCCCTCGGTTGAAAGTGAGGCAATTCCTCCAGGAGACCTCAACTTCCCCCTCTCCCAGATCTTAAACTACTCTTCCCACAGGCGCCCGAGGCTCAGTGACTTTGACTTCCCACATTTAAGAGTAGCTAAAAAAAAATCACCTTCAAAATGTAGCTATAAGCTGTCTGTTTCTCGCTTCCTCCCACATGCTCACAAACTCCTCCGTTCATAATGGGGGGTCCTAAAGACTGGGAAAATCCCAATTCTCCTGTAGAAAACAGTTACATTATCGTATTCTCCCGTGGAATCAACCTTCCCTGGACTGCAACGCCGATCTCTGAGGAGGATTCTGAGTTTGATCGTTCAATGAGAAACAACTGAGAAACAGCGAAGAATTAGGAAGAAAGTGGGAGCATGTTAAAGGAGCCTCCACAAAGGGGTCAGAGGTCTGTTCCCGGAGGAGATGTGAGCTTGACTCCTCCACAGAATGAAGCAAATCCACTTAATGAAATCTCTTCCTGTTGGTGTTTACAGGGTGGTGTGAACTTGAACAGTGTGGCACAGCAGGAGAAAAAAACTGGACTTAGTGAAAGTAGCTTAAGAACGAGAGCTTGATGGTCTGATTCTACATAAACTGCTGATCCCTCTGAGAAACGATCAATTTAGCCTTCACTTTAGATGTGCAATAGTTCTGCCGTTCAATCCTTGTTTGCACTTTCAAGGCTCGTAACTTGATCTCTGTGAGATCACCTGATAGTTTGTCTTTCACACTCACCCCAGCAGAAAGATACGGACGCAGGTAACCAAGTGTGATAGGCATGTTATTGTTGCATTTTCAGTGAAACCATGCTGGCATATTCACAGCACATCTGTGATAACCTGAGCAGAAACCGTGCACTCTAGACACGCTCTTATCTCATGGATCATACAGTGGGCCCCCATCATGAAAGTGTGTAGAAGTTTTAATGCCTTAAACCGACAGGATCAGGCCAGGAAGCAGAATACACATCCAGGCGGAGAATGAAGGAAACCTAGTCAACGATGTGCAGATGGATAAAACCTGTCAGCATAATGAGGATGTAAATTTAACTGCTATAGATAAGTTATGAAAAAATCCATATACATTTATATCACTGTATTAAATCACAGACATGATTTTTTATTAATCTCAGTAAAAGAGAAAACACTGAAGTCTTCATTGATTTATTCATCCCTCTGCAACAAAATAATCTCAAACCTCTTGATATAGATAGCACATCTTATCAAAGGCAGCTGTTTGTGGGACATTTCTATTTATTAGTCCCTATGTAAATACTCTGTCACAGCTTGTAGCCGCAGCAGAACTGTCGCCAACCCTATATCACCCGTCACACATCACCGCTGCTGAAAGCCCTTCTTCTCATCTGGTTGAGTGTTTGAAAAACACACAATTCCATGAGGGTCTAAGTCAAATAGAAATATTTAATAATAGTGTCTGTCATGGTCCATAACTCACAGGCCAAATGGTCCATAATGACCTTTTGATCCAACAACAACACCTAATAAAATAAACATATAGTTAAAGTGTTTTTTTTTCTGGAGTCACGTTGCAACTTTATGTGTGTAGCTGCTGACACCGTTAAACAGCAAATAAATGCACAGAGAGTGATATGATTTCCTTTAAAAGTGATTTTATGTTTACAGACATAAAAATGACTGTAAACATTCCATATCATCACTATGGAACCGCAAAGCATTTCAATGGCCGTGGGGCCAGTTAATGCTGGCAGACATGTCAAAAAATCCAACCCAACGGATACTGAATCTCATCTTTTATTCATCTGTACTTAAACTGTTTTTCATTAAAATTATCTGACGCTAAACTATAAACTCACTCTTGCAAGACTGAAGTTTACCTCCTTGGAGTATCTCCCACGCCTCATTCCCTCTTCCCCCTGTGTGTATAGGAGAGCTATAAATCACCGTTTCAGCCAGTATAGAACAAGAAAGTGGCTGTAAGGCCTCAGCAGGATTGAGCTCAGTGAGTCGCAGGGCCATCAAATATCTTTGCAGAAAGGACTCTCGACTCATAGCTACAGTTTTTCTTTGCACCCAAAAGTGACAAATGGAATGATTGTTCGGGCTGAGGTTGCAGACTCAGGCACGCAGACACACTCACACACACACTCCCCCCCCCCCCCCCCCCCTCCTTTCCCCACTGGCTTAAAGGCCAAAAACAACCACACCATCCCTCTCTGGGGTTTCATTAGATGAAAAACATAAAAGATAAACAAATGAACTGACCCCAAATTTGTTGTACTTACGTGGGAAAGTTCAGAATGCCCCAAAATAGTCTTTTATAAGGCCAAAGGAATGAGGGTCTGCATCGTTTTACCATACAAGGGTTTGTTCTTTGTACTGGAAGGTCCTAATCACAATTACCACTGTGACAAGTTTGCTGCCTCGAGGACTAGACTGCGCATTTTCCTGGTTAATGCTGAACTGTTGTTGGTGCTAGCACTTTAGCAGCCATAGCATCTCTCTGTAAGTGCACACGTTCTGGATTCCATTATAGGCTGATAGTGATGAATGTGTTATTTTACACATAGAAGAAGCATCTCGCTACAGACGGATATGTGTCATTAAATTAAAAAACATATAATATGGCAAATCACATGACTGGAGTGCAATTGGTGCCAGCAGTTCAAACAGGCGAGACCTTCAAGAACAGAATGACGCACGTGTAAACACACACTTTCATCACTTCAGTTTTGCTGCTGAGTCACTGCAGCCCTCTGGATTATTTTTCTTTTCGCAACTCTGAGACTGGTACCACTTTGTTGGTAAAACTGCATTGGTGGGTACACAGATTTGCACAGAGACTGTGCAGGCAGGTAATTCAATAACTTTAGCCTGTCGGTGTTGTCGCAAATATCAGCACACAAGCACTGCGGTGTTTATCGGTCACTGGTCAGGAGGAAACAAGTGACACAAAAGCATATACAGTTAGAGCCAACTGACATATTCCATTGGCTGAAGGCAGTCAGTGGGGATAATCCTGTGTTCCAAGACCCTCTGACCTGCACACATTTAGCAGTGTT
Source organism: Takifugu flavidus (assembly GCF_003711565.1). NCBI lineage: Eukaryota > Metazoa > Chordata > Actinopteri > Tetraodontiformes > Tetraodontidae > Takifugu > Takifugu flavidus. Next base: position 9,078,177 of record NC_079537.1, read on the forward strand.
GGCACGTAGCTGGAGCTGTCAGCCCAGAATTGCTGGGAGATCTGTGCTTAATTTGCAAATGTGAACGTTTGCCAGGATGCAGAGAGAGAACGAAGCAGAGAGAACAGTGGAAATAAAGCCAGTGTTTGGGGGGGGTTGGTGGACCTGTCTTTCTGAACTCTGAGGAAAATGATGAGACCAGACATGTGAATTTCTGAATGTGAAGAAGGGAATTGTTCCCTGCCTTCTAGAGGTGCTGTGGAGGCTTGCGTAAGTGAGTGTATGATTCACGGTGACGGTGGTAAAAGAGGGGGTGTTCTCCCTGAAACTGAGTAGTTAATCATCTGTGTTTGCCTGCAGATTACTCTGGAATGGGCCTGGACCCAAAGCCTGAGAGAATCTGCTACTGTCCAAGGTTATCCAACTGTGAGCACAACTCCTCTCAAACAGCTCTAGCACCCAATCAGAGATGTTCTTGCCTCAAAACAACCCCCGGTGTACAAGGGCGGCATGCTTAATCCTTACTGACAGTTTGGTTGTAAAAATGAATCCCGGTTCCTCAGTCTGTGTGTCCAGACTTGTGGAGGGGTGTGAATATACAGTACAGCCGGTAGCGTGGGGATGAAAGTGACAGGTAACGGTGATTTCTGTCAGGTTTTTCCAGTTCTGCTCGGTGACTAAGACAGTCAAGCTGAGGCCTGTCTCCTGCTCTTCAGCCTGGGAACCAAAGCAGTGATGCTTGGCTGCCAAAGTACCTGACTGCTCTCACTGGGAACCGTTCCCATCTCTCTCATCTGTTTATTATTTCCCTCTGAGGGCTTATGTTGTAACAGGAGAAGGGAGGGGGGCATTGGGAAGATTCTCCCATGTTTCATTGACAATATCACAAGAGACTGAGAAGATTTTATAATACGAGCAATACATGTGAAGGAAAGAGGGGAACACGTGTTCTTTGGAGCAGGTTTTGGGTGCAGCAGTGCAGCACTACTGAACCCTTTATTTTACTCAGTGAGCAGTCAGTCAGCGACAGACTAGTTGAGTCACATTTAGCCAGAAACACAAATCAGGATACTACCCTCAGGCAGCAACACATCGAAAACAAAGCTATTAAGGAAGTGATGAAAAGAGAAAAACATGCAACGCAGTAGGTCAAAAGGCACCATCTTCCTATTAATTTGTGACTGTACAACTGTTTTTCGGTTACCATTGGGTTTTAAAAAACATCACCACATCCTGAGGAGGACCCAAAGAAACATTAATTCATTTCTCAACAGAAATATCACTTGTGGCTTTTGTGTGTCAAGAGGGGACTGGGTACATCTGACCTCTGACCTCACTGCAGCCTCAGGGGGAGTGGGCTTTTTTACTGGGAAAAGGACCAGTTCAAGTCCCACACGGTTTCCTCCGAGTTACATTCCAGTGGATGCATTTCCCACCGTGGACCATACACATAACACTGTTCTTTTGGGGCAGATTTCCAAGGATGTGGGCGACCGCATGAGTGGGGTCTTGCCCAATACTCAGGGCAGACCTGACCTTGGGGAAAGACACAGTTAGTCCATTCTCTGCAGGTCAAGAGAAATATGGAGAGGGTCTCGATCTGGGGGAAAGGCCTGCTCTCTCCAAAACAGCAGAGAAACAATTGATTGGGATTCCATATCGTTCATATTTTCATGACTCCTACCAGCCTGTAGACCAAGTGTATTAAAGCTATTTTTAAATATATTGGTACAATAAAAAAGGGAAACAACCAGCTTGTACTCGGTCTGATTCCTTCCTGGGGTCTGTGTCTAAGCTGCAGCCTGAGGGATAATTCAACGGACCTTGATTAGGTTCTTGATTGAGGCCTTCGTGCACTTTGACCCTTCACCCAGGGGCAATTTTGTCCTTGAGAAATCTAACCAGGGGTAAACTACACCCTACACTTTGGCTCCTTGGAGTCCTGCAGCACTCAAGCACCTCCACCATGGCAAGACAGTAACTCGCAGATGAGCATATTAAATCATTGACTGAGGACTGAAATGAGTAAAGGCTTAATGTTGCACAAAGTGTCTCTGTAGTTTAGCTTTTAACAAATGAGTAACACACTTTAAGGTAGTAATTTGCAAAATTAGCAAAATTAGCTAAATTGTGTGAAACCCAATTCTGTTGGGAATTTAGATGCTGTGATTTTCACTGCCATTTTCCTCTGGTAACCTCTTGTTAAGTAAACCGTGTTCCGGATGTGACCACCTTGTCAGGAGAATTCCAGCTCAACTCTTCTCCCTGTGGGATTCTCTTTACATCGCTCCCCCCCCCCCCCCGGCAATTAAAACCAGGTTCTGCACCAACACGCAAACCTAACGTATGCAGGCCTCAGCGCTTGTGCCTTGGGGAGAGCTGTGTACCATCTAGATGGCAAGATTAGATAGAAGCAAAGGTGAAAGAAGGGTGGCATGATTGCCGAATTCTTTATATTCTCCATAAGCCCGCTCACAAACAAACACCGAGGAGCTGGGATATGAAAGAAAATAGAAGAGAGAGAAAGAGGAATCTAAGCTGAAGTGTGGTTAATAAGAAAGAGAGGGAGAGGTGGAGGGTGAGAGGGAGCGCAGCCAAATGACAGAGGCGTGTTTGTGTTCTGATTAGCCTCAGCCAAATGGAGGCGGCTCACCAATGGAGATAACCAACAAAGACATCTCTTCACTGGGGACAAATCTATGACCATCTTTTCACGGTCAATAGATGCAGGCATTCTTTTGTCTTGATAACGAAAAACAACAGTGGGTCTGTGAATGCACCACCAATTTTACAATCCATCTGCTCTAGAACGGAAAAAAAATGTCGTTTTAAGTTTATGATCTACAAAAGAGCCACTGGGCACATATTTCAATATTTTAATATGATTTTTTTAAATGTTTCGTTTCTTCCTGGCTGCCAACATCTGATGCCCTGAAGCTGAATACGCACTGATGAGGGTTCTTTGGGACACATCAGTCTTCCTGGCAGGAGCGAGCTTGTGCTCTCTGGTTTTTCCTCTCTTGGAAAGGTGACAGCAAATAGATTTGATCATCAGCAAAGCCGATGGGATCCAGAATGAGTTTTTACCTCTGGCAGGGAAACGAGGCTGGGATAAATCCAGGGTTGCCGGGCGAGGACGAGCTTCAGTCCTGATGGACTCCTTGATGAGATCATTGTCTACTGCACAAAGACTTTCTGTCAGGCTATCAAGGCCCTCTGGCTTTCTCCAAACACTTGCTTCATCAACAACCGAACCCCTCATTGGTGCTGGATGGCCCAGAGGAGTCAAGAGAAACGACATGATGGTGGAAAGACCCCAGAGAGAAGACACAAAACAATGCTCACAAAAGTTCTAGAAGCGTGTTCAATGTCTCAGCTTATCTGCTTAGTTTACCTTTTTTTTTCAGGTGTCTCTTCCACAAACAGGACTGTTGGGTTTTGACATCAGCGGCTTTGCTGTCAGACGGTGGAACACGACACCAGATCTTACCTCATTGTCAACAGTAAAAACAAGAGCATCGCGTTACTCCAGCTCAGATTACATCATTTCAAAGAGCAGCACAATTAACCACCATCCCTTGCTTTAGAAATCTAATGCTTATACACAGACTGAAGCCTGTAATCAGAGTTTCACAGTCAGTGGAACCAGTGGTTTTCTGAGAGTGAACAGAGGGGAACCAAACGATACCGTAGTGAGCAAATTGAGGCTCTTCCCAGAAAACCTTGCAGGAGTGTTTATATTGGGGCTGAGCGGTAGGGATAGGGGACAAAGCTAATGTTGTAATGATGACAATAGTGGTTCTGTCTTTAAAACATGGTGCATGACTGGAGCCTAAATTATTTTGATGTACATTCTGAACTCCAAACAATACTCAGTGTTCTTGAAGCCTGGCAGCTCTGCCTGGATGGAGCGATGGAGAGCCCTCCCTGCTCTGTTTGTGAAAAATCTAGTGACCATGAAGGACTCCTTTACTGGACAGGGGACATGACAGACAGACAGCAGGCCACCATGGAAAGAAAGAAAGATAAAGATGAGAGTTATTTCTGCTGACATAATGGGCGGCACAGACCAGCCACTGGCTTGACTGATACCTTTTCAGTGACTTTTCATTGGCCCATTCTGATCCAAGGATGAATCCAGAGGACTTTTCCATTTAATACTGTGAAACAATTTTTAAAAAATGCTCGGAATAGACCTATTTGACTTAAATATATAAATTTAGCCTGGGCTTAATGCATCCTGACCTTGGATCAGGCTGAAGCACCCTGTCTAGACATGAGCTCCGCTCATATTCACTGACCTCCACTTCTACGTCTGTTCCTGAACAGTCTGGTGTGTCTCCACTCTCTCTGTTCTGTGCCGATGACACTGAAACGAATATGCTGTTTAATCATTTACCCCGAGATAACACAGCGACAGAGAATACAGAGAATGTAGCCTACAGAGGTAATTGTTAAGGATGACCTTGTTTTATTCTCCATCTTGCAGTCACCATCTACAAATGCTTGTTAGTCAGATGACAGTAGGGCTGCATGAAGACAGCCGAGTTCTGTGGCTCCATATCTGTGAAAGGCTTGTGCAAACCATGTCATGCTACCCTCATTATATTGCAATTACATTCTTGATTGTGAAACAAAGGTAGTGAACAATGGTTTGATAAGACCTCTTGTTTAATGAGACTTTTCTGCAGCTCCTGCGCTCATTCAATTAGTAAACAGCACGTCCATTCTTTCCCAATTCTTATTTTCCCAAATGCGACACATTGCCACCCACCCCCTGTCCTTAGTCTTTGGCGTCCCACATTGGATCTCCGCATCCCCCTTGAACATTCAGGGCACACAAACTCCTCCCCCCAACCTCGGCAGAGACCCCCCTTCTCTGCACACACCCATTTGATTGTGATTGACAGTGTCTTTGTTCCATTGTGCATAGCTGTCGCCTCTGATGAAGACACATACTGAGGCACTGCGCTTATTGTATACTGCACAGAAACTACAGGTCTCCCACCAGTTGCACTGTCCCTTCATGGCCAGCTCTACACACTGGGACGGGTAAATGCAGGGAGCACAGGACAGGATGGCATGGGACAATGTATGCAGACAGGCCACATTGAGCCAGAAGATCCACACCAGACTGTAGGCCTCCTCAAGGGTGGACCCGGGGGTCCCGACCCAATGGGCAAAGAGGGCCAGCTGGAGAGGGAGGCTCAGATCTGCGCAATGTGTCTGAGGAGGCCGTCATTAGGGTTCACCCCTCCTCGGGGATGGGAACCAGGTCACATTCTCTCACACGGCACAAAGCGGGGTGTGTATGTGCGAGGGGTGGGGGTCCAAGGGAGGGGTTTTGATGGGGAGCAGGCCATGACCTCTTTATATCCATCAACAGATCACTAACTTGGCCCCTAGACACGCTCATACACCAGATTCAAAAATACAAGTGCAACACACACACACACACGCACACACGCACGCACACACACACACACGCACACGCACGCACACACACACACACGCACACGCACACACACACACACACACACACCACACACACACACACAAGATAGTCAAGCAGATATGATGTGGTTATTCTAGATTAAAAGGAAACGCTTTGTGGGGCTCCATTCAAAAAGTTACCACCTGTTGAGGCATATTACATTTAATAAACTCCGGATGAACAAAACCAATGAGGCACCTTTACAGAAAGATGGTGGAAATGTAAATTTCTTCAATAATTGCTCTTGTCCCTCTGCTCGGTGACAAATTCCGTCACACTAGGCCGCCAGTTCTGGTCCTGATTCAGTGGGATCCACAGGTTGGCAAGAAAGGGAAACAATGAAATACTTCCCCCTATCGGGGAGTAGCGGTACTGCAAAATAACCCGTTACAAAACAAGATCGTTTAAAGATAAATTCTTTTTAATTTTACATTGAAAAAATATCAACCAATACACAACCAATCCCAAACCTTTAACAGCCACACACACACACAGACACAAGCACACACAAAATCAATTTATTCCAATATGATTGATTACACAGCAGTTATGACACAATGTTAAGGCAACCATGTAATTAATCGCACAATGCAAGAGGAAGATATTTTATCTCTGTTCCTGTCACAAATGTTATAAATCATTCTGAGGATAAAGAGATTATCTAGCTATAACATTATTATTTCTGTATAATCTTGTTTCCTCTTTGTTACTGAGTTGGCTCTCTCCAGAGCTCATATCTATTCCCTGACTGTACAATTTGTTTTAAATAATATATCTAAATATTTAATAGACTGTTCATTTGCTACAAGGTATTGACTGAATGTTCTTGTTCTTCAGAAATGTACCCATGTGTGTATTGAAGCACACAAGCTCACCTGCATACATCTCTGACAGTCTTGTGCAACTCTGCTTGTTCTCCGGCAAAGCATGTTATCATACTGTCTTTTAACTCAAAGGTGCCTCCTCTCTCCACAGCTGCTACTACGGGGGGGTGGGAGGGGGGTCAACAACCTGGAAGGGTGAGGAGTGGGGGGGCCGCTTCACCCTCCTCAGTCAGGTGAGATGGTGCGTCTGCGTAGGCAGCTACATGTCAGGCACTTGAGGATGCTCATCGTGATGTGCATGAGGGGGCCAAAATTGAACAGCAGGTTGTAGAAAGTGTTGACAGACAGTCCGCCGGTCTCATCTGCATACTTTAAGGCCACAATGGGGGTGTAAAGACTGTTGGTCAGATTCCTGAAGCGGGGACTACTTGACTCGATAACCTTTTTGATGCACTGGTGAATAAAAGCGAAGAGAAAATAGCACTATGAATAAATTGAGGCTATAGGGTCTGATTTAATGTCTGTTCCAGACGCTGACCATAACATGATGGTGATTCAGAGAGCTCAACATAGCTTTTTGTTTTTGGCTTACTTTGGCAATATCCTCTGGCGTCTGCCCCATGGCTTCGAATACATCTATAGCAGATGGCAAATAAACATCTTTAAAATATCGAACGGTGTCTGGATCAACCCCTGGGTATTCCATCTTGGCCACGTTCTCCATCATTTTGGTCTCAAACTCGGTGTGTACCGGCCCAGGCTCGATCATGGACAACCTGTGGAGGGAGCACATGCGGGAACGACCATGAAAGTGATCAGGGTTGTTTCGGGGGGGGTTGGCAACCTACCGGACATTGAACTTCATCAACTGCACAGCCATACTCTCACAGAACCCTTCCATGGCAAACTTTGAGGCAGTGTAAACATCATTGAACACCACCCCTAAATCAGTAAACACAGAGAAAAGATAGAGGGTCATTTTGATCATAGACAAATGCTGTAAAATGTATAAAGCATGAGAACAAAAGCATTTTAGATTTTGTCTGTGGGAAAATGAAAGACAACATGTTTCAGCAATTCTTAAGATATCACCTGTAAACAAATTATATTCTACATTTTTAAAAACCTGTTCAGCACAAAAGCACAAACCCTGTAGGCCCATTACGCTGCTCATGACCACAATGTGTCCCGAACGCCGCTTCTTCATGTCAGGCATCACTTCCTTCATCATGCGGACCACACCAAAGAAGTTTGTCTCAAACACTTGCTTCATCTCCTCAATGCTGATGCTTTCAACTGGTCCCATCAAGCCCACACCTGCGTTATTGACTGGTAGAGAACAAAGCTGTTAACACCTGCGGCTCTGCCCTGAGGTGTTACACATGCTACCGCTAGGTGTCAGTGTTTGGCCACCACAAGAGCGCTGGGAAAAAAAGTGGCCATTGTTGAACGATCTCTGGGTCAGGGGTCATCAGCCCAGTCCTGGGAGGCCTCTAGTCCAGCAGGGTTTTCTTATCCCAACAGGCAGACCACTGCTCTCACCTGGGATCCCAATTTCTTTGGTGAGAACAGAAAACCCTGCTGGACTGGTCTGGGCAACTAGCTGGGTGTAACATTGGATTTGCATTGAAAAGTAGGGCATTTTATAAATAGAACTTTAAAGGAGATTGAATATTTCTCTAATTTAAATGATTCTTATTAATTGATATTCCAGAATAAGTGTTTAAAATGTAATTTTCCACATGGATGCAGCTGTAGCTAAGGATATTTACCAAAAGTAACACTACTAAAAATGAGTCTTTTTTATGTTAATTATAATCATACAGTTAGAAACTGCAGTTTACCATAATGAGAACGAATATCTGGAGTCTCCTCTGAGTTCATTTAATTTACTACTTTTAAAAATGATAAAGGAAACTCACTCAGGATGTCAATGTGACGGTCCTTCACGTGGCCGAAGCACTGCTTGACAGACTCGTCACTGCAAACGTCCAGGGGAAGCAACATCAGAGTCTTCCCATACGAATCTCCTGCCGCCTCCACTAACTTGTCCTTTTTCTTTAGGTCACGCATGGTGGCAATCACTATAACAGGGAGCAGCGGGGAAGGGTCCAATTATTAATATATACGTTACATCTACTGCTCATAATAGTTTCCTTATCCCACTATCACACTAATGGAGTGTTGAAGAGGACTGAGAAACCTCTTATCTTAAAAGGCCATGACCAAAGTATGTTCAAACCACATCCATGAAGGTACACACATACACTTTTGTGACATTGGTGAGGGCTCAGCTCCCTAGGGTGGGTTCAGAGGACACAGCATTGATCTAATCTGACTTTTACTCACTGTTCAACATCAACCCACACACAGAACCACAGTGAGCAGCGTGCCACCCACACAGAGACGGACTTGGTGCTACAAGCTTGGCTGACGAGCACTGGGGACTCTTTGAGACCTCAACCTTCTTTCAATCTGAACTCGATGCTACGCTGAGCGTTGGTCAGCGTTATAGCACCTTTATACCCCCATTTTGTGGCAATAACATGACAAAAGAAATCTTTACGTGCCCCATATTTATATTTTCCGCTCTTGAGTGCTGTGCTGTGTGGTTGCTGCTTTTTATTTGCATTTAGCTGCAGGTAGAAAAGCACAGGTCACTGTGCACTGAACTGCATGTGAAGAATAAAGTTTATCTTTATCTTATCTTTGAAATCTGTACTAAAACAGCCACTTACAATTCTGAGACCAAAGGACAAGATCAAACAGACTTTGGTGTGTGTCGAATGGAACTGTTTGATAACCCAGATTCTGTTTTTCCATAAACGACTCGTCATATTCAAGCCTAAACTTGTGATCTATGGCTCTGCGAACAGCGATCAGCAGAGGAGAGAACAACAGGTCCATTGTTCTGGTTCCTGCAGGAATTACTCTGGTCCGGCTTTAACATTCTTGAATGAAGCACAACCTCTTTCAGGAGTCTGGCTAAGTTGGCTAACGCAATATTTAATCTGCGTCGGATTTTGTAAAGAAAAGCATGGCTGAGCTCCGTCGCTCTGAGGTGAGCTCCCTGAAAACAGGTCACACTCACAAACAAAACCTTCTATTTCACAACAACAAATCACATCAAATACTTATGGCCCCCAGAGCCGAGGCAGCATGAGGCAGGCAGGGAATAACTTTTCTTAAAATGGAAAAAAAAGAAAGACTTGGTGTGAGATTTAAATAACAGACTTCTGAACTCACAGGTTTCCCTCTGATCCTGTGTGTGTGTGTGTGTGTGTGTGTGTGCGTGCAGAGGGATCTTCCTCCCCCTACAAAGTGGTGGTCTTGTGCAACTCTTGCTGTGGCGTATGACATGTTTCTGAGTGTCAGGTCTCCAGTTCCCCCCGTGGTATTGATGGCAGGGGACGTATTATGTGCGTGTGTGTGCGCGGGCGTGTGCGTTCGTGTGTGTGTGTTGGGGGGGTGTCGCAGACTAACAGTGTCAACGTGGGACAGCCTAACTCCAGTGTGCACCAATGAAGACTTCAAACAAGGCCCCTGCTTCAGAGTGAACCCTCGCTTGTACAGGTCCCCAACTTTGTCCCCCTTTCAACAGTCACTCCAGTGAGGGGACTATGGACACATTAGACACGCCACTAAAGCGGGGCAGGCGGTCTACAATCCTCTGCGATAAAAGGCGGCTTTGTGCTGGAGAAGTCACTGAAAGAGAACTGACAAGAGTCCTTTTAGAATTCCGCCTGGCAAGCGGCATCCTCGCAGAGCCCAGCCCCGCAAACTGCGCTTTCACATGATAATAGTGAGACCAAAGGGGAGCCCGAAACCCAGGCTTCACAAAGGGACGTGCATCCGATACGAGCAGGGCTGGATATTTCTCTGGGGACTCCACTAATTCGCGTATTCACGTTCGGAGTGAAAGCTGCGCCTGAAACTCTACCGACCTCTGCGCGTAAAGAAGCCTCGGTGCGAGAGAAGCTCTGCATGGCAAAGTAAACACAGAACAGGGCTTCAGGCGAACCACACTGGCGTAGAGGCGCTAGCAATAGGTCGGATTAAAAAAAAACATTGTAGAAGAAGGCGCATTTACCATGGTAACGCTTCTTTTCATCCCTGGCGAGCGTAACGGCGATCCGTAACCCGATGCCGGAGGAGCAGCCAGTGATCAGCACAACTTTCTGCCCGCTGTCGTTCGCCATGATTGGTCCGGGTAGACGCAGTGGTTTTGTTGAGACTCGGCTCCGGATGGTCGCTGCTGCAGACGGAGCTGCCGGTCACCGGACTTTAAAGAGCTAAAGCGGATCTCGCAGCCACCGCAGCCATGTGAGCGTCTAATTCAGTCACATGTTCGATAAAAATCAGCAACCCACCCCCTTAAAACAGGACGTGGCACCACAAACACCCCTACTGACAAGGTTTTAACTTGATTGGTGCCGCCTGTCCTGAATGAGCTTCATTTCTGTTAAATGTTTGCGGTCGCTCATGGACACAGGAGACTTGGTGAGAAGGGCAGTGCTTCACTTAAGAGCTGCAGCCTCCACCAGCAAATAACTGCAATATTCACCTCTATTTTCTAATGCATCTTATTACAATATATAGCTTATTGTATCGACCTTCTAACAAGACTTTAAAAAAAAATATATATATTTTTTAGTTTAGGTTTTAGAATATTTTCTTCTTCTTGCAACGCTATTATATTGTTCTTTACGTTTTTATTGATGTCATCATCAGCAATAATCAAGCGCTCGATGACATCAATGATCGAATAAGTTGTGTTCCGCTGCCATCTGGTGGTCAACTCAGGTGCAACACCTTCACAGTTTCAAATATGAAATTACATGTATCACACAGCACGCAGTCCAATAAGATAAGATAAGATAAACTTTATTGATCCCACGTCGGAGAAATTCACATGTCACAGTAGTAGCCAGTGGTATACAACACTAAAAGAAAAACTATTATGTTATGTACATTACTATGTACATTATACATTATATACAGAAGGGAAATTATATACAGAAGGGAAATTATATACAGAAGGGAATAGTATACTATATGAAGAAAAAGTGCAAATAAGAGTAGGATTGTGGCATTTACAGATTGCAAATATGTTGTAAATATGCATAGAAAAGAAAAACAGTATTAGAAAAAAAAAAATTAGATTGCACAATAGCTTATCTGCAGATTCCGGAGGTAGTATGATTAAGTAGTGTAGGAAAAAAAATATGCCAACCATGGATTATTGGTGCTACATTAAGAGTTGTGAATGTTGTGCAATCGGACAGCAGTTGGGATGAATGACCTTGACAGAATAATTACATAAGATCTATATGTTATATGATTGTTCATCTAGGGCTGCTAATGACTCCATTAAAGGGTCCAGTTTCTGTTTATGTGGCTGTTCCTAGTAGATGTCAAATTGACTGATTAGATCACAAAGCAGACTTCCCTGTTGTTCTGTGATTCATGGCCAAAGTACAAAAGTCATAACCTGACCATGTCGGGGCCTGTTGTGACGACATGCAAACTTCACCGGGCATGCTTTTCTGTTTCTCATTTACCTGAGGAAAGATCATCCAGAGTGAATAATTACTTAGAACTTCCCTTTAAACTCTAAACTTCTTTGCTAGAATTTAGTGTCTAACTCTGCATGAGCAAAATCATCCTCCATGTTCTCTGACATCTGCGTGAACCAAAGCTTTGTTAATTTTTAATCCACTTTTCTCATTAGGTCATGAGAATGACTCTGATTTTATGCAACCCAGTAGAATGTTACAGAGATTTTGAGAGTTATTTTGTTCTTTGTACCTCCTACTGTTGCTTTCTTTCAGTGGGTTGTCACAACTTCAAAGGTGTGTTTCAGACTAAAGACTTGGTTTAAGGTTAAGGTTAACATAAGGGTTTGAGTTGGGCGTGTAGTTGTGATAATTAAGGTTAGGCTGAGGGGCAAGGGAGTGCATGTCAAGAGTAGTCCTCACACACATACACACACACAGTAAGGAACAGCAGATAAGAACACAGGGCTTGCCTAAATGTGGCCTGTTATTTGCCTCTGATCATAAACAGAGGATCTTAATCTAAAGCAAGTGCGTCACACTCAACTCGGGATCCAGTAATAAAATATTTTTCTTTTCTTGACATTCACCATGAACCAACAGACTTACACAGAGTCAAAGCTCAATTTCCTCTTCCCATCTCGCAGAGCTGATGTCTGCATATTTAGAACATCTGTAAGCTATGACCCAATTCTGCTTAATTGGAAGGCAGCAGTTTGCAGTGAGATGATAAAAAAGAAATTTGCATCATCGGATAAAAAAAAAGAAAAAAGAGAAGCCTTAAATCAAATCTGGCAGTGTCTGCGAACGACACGTGCAGCAGCCACATTTCAGTTTTTATTTGGGTGCGTGTCAGGACTGAGGTCTTTTGCTGAGGGATCAGGGAGAACACACTCATGAAAATAACAGCGAAAACAAGCTGTGAGCACTAAAACCCACTAAATCCACTGGTTCTGTTTTTATCTCAGGTCAGCAGGTGGTGGTATAAACTAATGTCATGATCATGGGAACAACAGACAGTAAAATAACCTTTGACCTGAACCAGCCCGCCAGTATTAATTAACTATCCGAGCTTTGCTGCCGTCATCTTTCGCTGAACTTGTGGGCAAAAATTAACAATATGACCTGAATTTCTGTTTGGGGTTAAGTGAGCTTAAATAACAATCTGCACTTTTTAGAGAAATTCCCTGGTGTTCCACTAGTGCTTATGTGGGTCAGAATGGGTCAGGACTGTGCAGATCTTGACCCCCCCCACCCCCCCCACCCCGTACCTCGGGAGAGGTGGTGGGCAGGTGTGGATGGAGGTAAACATCCAGCCGGACATCCAGTCTGCCCTCCCAGCTACCGCTGTGGAATTTCAGAAGATTAGCCGGTGAAGAGAGGAGGGGACAACACGGGTCCACACACGCTTTTCTACCAAAATTACTTCCCCGTCCTTTCAATGTCTGGTTGTAAACCTGCCTCCCCTATCACCTAAAACTTTCCCTTCTTTTGGTCCTTCGCCTGTGGTGTGTAACCATCCAGGGAGCAGTTTCTATACCTGCCTAATTAACGGTTCGGCCCTAATCAGCTCTGAGCAAATATAATTCATGAAAAAGCCCCTGAAAACACCCTATTTTGGTTATTGATGGATGTGACCAGATGCTGCTGCTCAGCCAGCTCTGATTATAATAAAAGGTTCATTGTTTGATGAACATGAGCTGTAGAGGTGGACTGCAGATCAGGAGATGGTGAGTTCTGCCATTTTGCGTCCAGCGTGCAGAGGAGGTGAGGAATACAATTTCCTGAGAATAAAAGTGACGCTCGTGGGTTGAGGGAAGCAGAAAGAATGGGTGCAACAGATGAATAGAGGAACATGTCTGAGGGCTGGTGAGAAAAAAACTGATAATTGAGTAAAGAAGCAGAAAAAAAGTGGGCAGATGGGAGAAAATGCTGCAGCTGCAGACCACACACGCCATAAAGCACACAAACATCAGCACAATGTGGGGACTCTGAGCATAAGTCAATTGGTTTATTAGAAACACTCATCACGCTTCTCAGTCATATGTCATTCATGCAATCACAGGCTCAAGCCAGCACTGTGGGCGTGACGTGGCTGGAAATGTCCTCTTTGACTGGGACGAAATCTTCTTTGTATTTTCCTAATAATGAAGGCAAAATTCCACCATGAAAACATGTTTCTTGAGCCACTGCCAAATTTCCAATTTGCTTATTCCAAAAGGAGGGAACTTGGAAGTATGACTTGATTGGACTTCATCGTCTGGACTTGCCGCGTCAGTCCTGCCATTTATTAAAGTAATGAATCCTTTGGTAGTTGAGTTTGCTTAGTCTATTTGTTTAAAAGATCTTTAAAGTTAATGAGCTTAGTTTGTCATCATTCTAAATATTATACTTATCACCAGACTGTCGGTTTTCCTCACTGGCCAGGGGCAAATGGGAGGGTTCCAGGTTCTCCTGGTCTCCCTTTGTTTCCAATTTACCCAAAGCAGAGGATTTGTGTAAAGTTCCATCTCTGCTCACCATCCAGCTCTGACAGCTTTGGTTCTCACAACCACTTTTGTCTGTTGTTTAACTCTTTTAAAGTTGTAAAAATAAGTTGGCTGCTGAACTAGTGCTCCGCTGTCTGAGGTGGTTTGATGTGAAGCGGTGCCACATCCGTCATTTAAAATAAACTAGTAGCATTGAATAATAATACGCCAGAGTGACAGCTGAAAACGGCTGATCCACAGGCCCTCGTGAATCATGGTTTTCCCTCTTTGAAATCACCGCAGACTCACACACTTTTCATCTTTTTGAGTGAAGACCCTCCTTTATTCCTTAGAGCTGAGACTGGAGCCCATTAGCTTGCCATCAGAATCAGCATGTGCAGTTTGTAAGTCGTTAATCTGCTCCACATGCTGGACTGGAATGACAACAGTTGCAGCTGTTGGGCTCAGTGACACAAACTCGTGGTGAAGATCAGCAATCCTTTCATATTCATCGGATCTCACAAAACATTAGGGGGCATCACAACCTGAGGAAGCAGTGAGATCTGAATTTGATTCAGAAAGGGGAAGGTAGAAATCCTTTTTGGGGAGCTGAACGTGTTGTGCTGACACTTGTTGTGTTTGGACTTGTTCTCCAACACCAGCAGCAGATAGAGGCTGACTCTGTTCTGACCAGGTGGGGGCTTTTACCGGTAATCCCCAACACTCACTGTCGTTTTCCCCCAGGATTAACAGTTACATCTCTTAAAACACAGCGATGACAGGCTTCCTCTGCCTTCTGACTAGTTTCAGTGAGGGTCCCAACAAATAAGGGATGTGATTCTGTGAAACTAGCGAGAAATGGAACTCCAGGGGACATAAGAGCATCCTTTCATCCGTTGGGTTTTCATCTCCTGCCAGAGCCTCAATGAACAGAAAGATCAAACGGTGTTTGTCACCTGGTGTAGTTTTGATTGACATCCATTCTTTCTGCTGGTTTTTATGGATAAACAATATTTGCCAATATGTTGAACTGATCAGCAGAGTACACAGCACATGAGGGGGAACTATTTCTCACCCAGTATTCAGACCCTGCTCTGCACTCTTAGCAACTATCTGCTAAAAGCTGCTTGGAATGTATCTGACTCAGGCTGGCTAAGCTGGTACTGTAATCAGATGAGTGGGAGCTGAGGGCATCAGTGTTTACCCACCAGCTCAGCTTATCCTGCTGACTTCCAGTGCAAATATTTAGACGAGTCTTTATTCACTTTTAAGAAACGTTTTGCACCCACAACTGATTACAGGAGTTAATGAGGTTGAACACAAAAGATCATTCACCTGGATGCGTGCTTTTGGAAGAAAATACAGTAAAGAAAGAGTGATGAACAGTAGATTTCTACACCATTGTTTTGCATTTTTGTGTTATTATTAGAGACACTTTGGACAATAATGTGGGATTTCTGTTATGTTGTGTGGGATTCTTGCTTCCAGTGAAGTCTAAAGGGGATTTCATAAAGATTGCTTTTTTATAATGTATTTAGTCAAATCAAGTCTTGACAGTACATCTCAGATGAATACTTTAATGAGCGTTGAAATAACAAGACCTTTGGCTCTGCTTTGTTTAGCCCCCACATGCGTTCAACAATGTACAGATTCAAGTGTTGGCAGCAGTCAGACAGTGTTGTGAATGTGCCTAAGACAATCATACCTAATTAAATGACAGCAACTGACTTTATACTAAGCCTTAAGGTTGACCAGGAAGGGTGAAAAGGCTGGTGTCTCAGTTGTGAATAGATCAGCATATTTTTGGCTTCACTCAGAGGCCTTTCAGAAAGGTGTGGCTGCTCCTGAAGCAGCGCTTCGTCGAATACAGACCACTAAATTCAGACGATGGTGGCAATTACCACCAAAAATGTTACTCCAAAGGTTCTTTCATAGGTGTGAAGAAGGGCCGTGTCGACAGGGTTGTGCGTAGGTTCAAAAACACCCTCCAGCTGAAAGCCACTGAGCAGGACCTCTGATCAACAAGCAAAAAGATCAGGGTCCTGTCACTCCGTTCGGCACCGCGATCATTCTATACTTTCATTGAAAGACATTTCATTTGAAATACATTGAAATGACCTCTTCGGTTCTTTCCCAGTTGAGTTTATTTAGTGATCTGTACAACTTTTACTCCTGCTGTACTTTGACTGCACTACTTTGACTATAGATGCAGCATCTGTGTTAGATTAGTGCATTTTAGATCAGTTTACAGGCCTCAGCCAGACAGAAGACACTGATTGTGAGCCCATATTTAAACTGGATTTTGACACAGGATTTTTTCTCTCCTCCTTTTCCCAAAATGAAACACGAATACATTTTCTTGAAATTCTCTTGAATTCTGGATTTTGACACAGGATTTTTTCTCTCCTCCTTTTCCCAAAATGAAACACGAATACATTTTCTTGAAATTCTCTTGAATTCTGGATTTTGACACAGGATTTTTTCTCTCCTCCTTTCCCCAAAATGAAACACGAATACATTTTCTTGAAATTCTGAGAAAAAAAAAAATCTTTTACAGTACACGTTCTCCTTAGAGGGTGTCTTGCAGAATTTGACCATGAAGCACAGATGGAAACTATAACCTCTTGGCAGTGAGACACATTTATTTAGATATTGATTATACTGTACAGTATATGCATATATTTCCACTCAATACAAGTTTTATACATAACCTGATTTTAAAAAACTATTAAAAATGGTGTGATTAAAGATCAGATTTAACCTTATGACAGTGAACACACGCATAAATCCGCATTGTCTTTGCATGCAAAAAACAAAACAAAACCAAAATTAAAATAATCAAATCCATTTACACCAAATAGTTTTTAATGCACTACTTGTCAGCCTCTAACAGGTTGCCATGATGTACTCTGCGTTAAACAAGGTGGGGAACAATCCTTTGAAAAAAAGACTCAACAAATTATCGCCTGTAATAAATGTGACGGATGAGGCGAGTTTCCAGCTCCAGTCCATCCCAGGACCACTGCCTGTGGGAGGGGAGACGCGCAGGAGGTGGGGAGCCGAGGGGTGTGTGGGGGGAGTTTGGAGTGAGAGGGAGAAATGAATGAGAGGGACGGAACGAAACTGAGAGGAGTCACCACAACAAAACTTTTGCAGCATTCAGCCACAGCAGACGGGCTTGTCTCCAGTTCTCCCCGCATGGCTGCTGAGCTGCTGCACAACTAACTGCTGCTGCGTAAAGATCGTCTGGCGGAAGCAGAGGAGGCTCTCTGCTTGGAAAAGATGGACGGTTTAATAAGGACCTGGTGTCGCCACAGAACATCGCTCATTATTTTAATCCTGCTTCACGTGGCGGCAGCACAATCCGGTAAAGTATCTAGTTAAAACGACAACAGTTATTGTACATCTGAATGATTTTTTGGTGGATGGCACCTCATTACACCAAAATCGGTCGTTTTTGGTGCCGATGTCATTTGCCCCACAAACTCTAAGCGATTTTCAAAAGTTGTTGTAGAATTATTCAACACTTGCACGTTGCAGCTACACAATAATGGGTATCCCCGGCCTTGCCAAGGGTTTTATATCCGCATACATTTTTAAATGAGCCCACTTGTGAGAAGCCTTTTCCGTGCGTCAGGTGGCTGCGACCTCTGCAGCTGAGTGATGTCATGGTTGAGTTTACTTGCGACCAGCATCGGTTTGCTGTGAAAAGCTTTAACGTTGGCTTGAGAAGTGGGAGAATGGCTGAACAGTAAGTAGATTAAAATTCCTGTCATGGATCTGTTTTAATGTACCCACTACTCACACGCGCCTATAGTGAGGGCGCACTAGCGCTTTCTGCCTTAGTTTTGATTATTACTGCACATGCATTATTTAGTGTTTACCCACCACAGATTATCCATTTATTTGTATGCACCTGCGAGGATCTTCTCTGTGCCCACATTCCCTGCATCGCCTGTCTGTGCAGCCATTTTGTGAGCCCCCATGACATTGTTTGTCACTTACACAGGCCTCCGTACCCTGTGGCCGTGGTTTCTTCTCCTGGCAGCCGACCATTACCTTGCAGGTGCAGCGTTTTAGAGGCTCCCTGATGTAGCGACATGCCTGAACATCAGGAGTGAGCCCTGCTGTCTTCCTCACGCTGCTGCTTTATTGCTGGCAGAAGGTTTTTTTAGAATCTACATGGCTGAAATGAAATGATGGAAGGTTTAAGTGGGCCAGCTGATATACATTCAGCTCATCCAGTGGCTGGGCGCGCCACTCCCCTTGTAAAGGTCTGTGAAATGCGAGGCTGAGATGCAGCCCTGATATGTGAGCAGGACTGTAATCTTTTCTCTGTTCATGCGACAGGGATCAGAGCCTATTCCTTAGTTATGTTTACAGACAGGAAGTGAGACATTCTTTCACATGTCCAGTTTCTGTCAGAATCCAGCCTCATGCTTTGCCTCAAATGCTTTTTTGTCAAGATATCTTTTCCCTCTTTTCTTTCTTCTCTTGCTTCTTTTAAAGCGTGGCAATAGGTAGTGTTTATTTTCCTTTGATATGCCTTATCTCTTCATTTCCATAATCTTTCTCCAGTTGTGCGTGCCCTCCCTTATCCATGACTGGTTCTATGGCAGAGGGAGAAATCGTGCGTACAGCCCCCTTACCGCGTTCCATTTGATCCAACCTTCCTTGCAAATCCCTCACTCGACTCCCAAAGGGAGCTCCAAGCTGTGTTTCTGTTGTCTTGGAAGAAATTAGTGCCAAAACAAATGAAAGAGTAGCTGAATTTAGCAGGAGAGGAGGATATTCGTGTTCTTTACAGCTCAGCTCATATGACAAGGCGTGTGTGTGCCTGTGTGTGTGTGTGTGTGCGTGTGTGTGTGTGTGTGTGTGTGTTTATATGTGAGGGATATTTAAGAGGAGATCATGGATGCGTCAGTGCTGCTGATGTCTGTCCCCAGTGACACTTCTGAGTGTTGTGTCACTCTATTTGCAGTTTCTTCAAGTCTTCGCTGTAACACTTAAACATATATTAATGCTTAACCGCATCTATAGTATTCAACACACATCTGGCCTCCAGAACAAAGTCACTCCCTCCTCCTCAGGCTCCTAATGCTCCTAATTTCTGATCGCTCGATGCTTTTAGATTTCAGGCATCTGATGATTTCTGCGGAATCACAATGAAGCTACATCAAACTTGCTGACTTCTTTGTGTTCCCTTACATTTCATGTGCCTCATCTCTGGTTTTGACCCACAGGGGGAAAAAAAAGTTATTATAGTCATCCATCATTTTCTCTTCTTAGCAGAACTATTTTCTTTCTACCAAAAGCCTGTGCTGATTGCTTCTGTTGCTGTTTGTGGTTTTGTGCAACCGACTTGTTTCTCCTCTTATCTGATCTTTTTCGACGCCGGGCTGCTCTCAGAGGTCAAAGATCAATGGTCGCTGTGTCACTAAATTTCTTGCAGAGACAAAGCAAAGCTTCTAAAAGTGGCCAAACATTTATTATTTGTGATGTCTGTATCGTTGTTGTATTAAGATGTTTTTTGATCTCCTCAGGATCCCAAATGCAGCTGTTATTGGGCTTCTTATGAGGACAAAGCTCACACAAACACCAAAGCAGAAGCAGAAAATGTATAAACATGGTTTGCTCCACTGATCGGCCCAAGTGGCAGCTGGGTCTGTTTCGCAGTTGTTCAGGCTCGCATGTGCAAAAGGTTTCAATTGCACTGTGAAATAACCTTAAAATCATGTATTATCAGGACCAAACTCCAAAGGACAAGTAGATGAGAAAAATCTCTCTCATGTCTTAAGGGAATTTAGTGATGAGAAACTGGGTCGGCAAGGGTCAAGGGTCGATGCTAGCCACTGAGAGGAGATTATTGTTAAGCAAAGGAATTTACTGTCGTTTCCTCACAAGCATAGGAAAAAAACAGATGCATAGTTGTGATTGTGTGTTTGCGTGGTGCACTTGCCCGGTTAGCAGCTCCGAGGGCAGGTGTTCTCTCAGAGGGCCATGCAGCTTTTTTGGCTCCCAACCCAGTATGGGATGGAAAGAAGAAATGAAAACTGTTCTGAAGAAAGTACAAAGATTTTAATGTGTGGGAAATAAATATGCAACAAGAGCCCGCAGAAGTTAAGTAGAATCAGTATCAAACCTATAATTCACAGTGAGGGCTTGGTGAAACAGAACACGGCCTTACTGACCCACATTCTGCAAAACACCCTTAATAGTTCTGAGACGCATACTTGGCAAATCACGCGACTCCTCAGTTGTTTAGAACGTATACACTTTCCTCACAAAGTGAATGGTCACACCCATTTTTAATTTGATTAACATGAAACTGCGCGCAGCTTTCAAGAAAAGTGTCTGGATTAGGTTGACAACGTTCCCTGGATCTGTCAGCAATTCTTCATCAGTGCTCTCTATACAGTATACACAGCTTGTCACTCTGACACTGAGGAGCTCTCTCAGCAGTATGGAATGTACCATTTCAGAACAGAGATTAAACAATGAAGAAATCCTTTTATCAAAGTTGGACGCCGTCTGCACGTCTCCTACAAGTACACACGTTCATTAAAGAACTATACATTCTTATTTAAAATAAGACAGATGCTTTATAAGATACATTCTCCCAAAAAATAATGGAATGACCAAATGTTAGTGATTTCCTCCAGTCAGGCAAGGGTGTGGGCCAAGATAATGTGGGAAATTCTCACTGCCCAGATTCATCTTGGCTTTATTTCCCCTAGCTCCCTAGTGTAATAGTTTTTGACTCTGCAGCAATGTGTGTGTGTGTGTGTGTGTGTGTGTGTGTGTGTGTGTGTGTGTGTGTGTGTGTGTGTGCGTGTGTGCGTGTGTGTGCGTGTGTGTGCGTGTGTGTGTGTGTGTGTGCGTGTGTGTGTGTGTGTGGTATTTTCAGGCTGAGCGAGGAGTGTAGGTGGTGTGAGTCATATCTAATGTCTTCAGAGACATTTGCTATAGGAACACAGAGAGCACATTATGTCCACGCATGGCAGAAGTGGCTGCAAGGCAGAAAGTCTGTGTGAAATGTCAAACACCCAGAAAAAGATGCACAGACACCGACTGTTTGGTGGCATTTTAAGTGGATAGAGCTTTTGTGAGGCGAATTGCTCGACTGTTCTGTCAGGAAGATGTGAGCTCAGCACAATAACAGGGAAAAGAGAGCAAAAAAGCATTCAGAGATGAACTGATCGCCCTGCCTGCACCGAGCTGTACATTTTGAGATGAAATAGTTATCGCAGATCATCTAATGCCATTTAAAACGTGACTAATGTGTTGTGAATAGGCTCCGTACAGGAAGCCCGTCCTGCCTTTCAGTAGGCGCACCACAGGATTCCTGAATATGTTCTTTCAGACTATTCCAGTCTTACTTTTTCTTTAAGTAACATAATTTGACAGGTGAGATAAAAACCCGATTACCTCAAAGCCTAATCAGATGAAAGCAGAGCCTGCTCCGACATTCAGCGCTGCAAGAAAAGCAAAGCAAGAAAAGCATAGAGATTCGCACATCTTAAGGTGTGATCATTGAACTCAAAGCAACAAACAGATCAAATTTATTGATTGCTGGTAGTTTCCAGACTTCATTTGGGTGCCTGCCACTAGCCCAAGGTTGTCCCTTTGACACCAGAGTTAGTTATTAATGACAAGATCAGGGGAAACTGTTTAATGTAGGACATTCTTGTGTTCCGCTAGCATTTGATGTTGTTGCATCCTCTGAAACGCAGCATCGGTTTTCCCCACATTCTTGGGATCTGTCTGACAAACCTTTTCCTTAACAATTTATTTAGCTGGCCTCAGTACAGCATGTCTAAGAGGCCTTACAAGCTTAACATACTGATCAAGTGTGTCATTTTCTTTCTTGTAGGAATTTGTGTTTCATGTCCTTCAGCCTATGTGAGGGCACACTGTTGTCATGGAAATGTCAGAGGTCAGGTGTCTCCTGTCAACCCACAGTTGGAACATGTTTTGAATTATGCAGCAAAAAAACCCCACCAGTTTTTACTGAAACTGACTTTTTTACCTCCCTTCAGCAGATCACTTGAATTTAAGCCTGTACTTAAAAATGGAGTTGTACGTTTTGTCAGGTGCTGTTTTGGACAGACAGACACTGCTGAATAATTAAAATACTGTTATTTTAATTTAAAACGCTATTTCGAGTTGAGCATTAGGGTTTTAGAAATTACCGTGTCATGAGTCTAGTGGATTCTCACCTCTAACCTAAGTCTAAATCAGGAAGGAAATTGATTTTTTGGGCTCATTTGGGATCAGAGAAAAACAGAAAGACACCAGTTTCAATTAAATGTGAACATTAAAGATTAGAAACCAGACATGATGTAAATCGCAAAGTAAACTCTGAGGAAAAATTAAAGGCTTTGATAGAAATTCTGGTGCTTATGTATTAAATTATGGTTGAGCCTTAAGCTAAAAAGAATTACACAGACTTCAGTGTTCCATATCTTTGTTTTTTGCTTTGTACTATAATAATTAGAGTCCTTTTATGGCCGATTTGAGATAAATGGTGTAAATGGGAGTTTTTTTCAACCCATGCAAAGTTCATGGAAAGAAACCAATTCCAAATCCACTTCATCAGTCAATCACACAGTCAACTCAACAAATACGCTCTTCAATGACGTTCCATTAAGTTAAAACTTATTTTACTTGTTGACTGTTTACAAATAAGAAACATAATTGCTACTGGCATCAGTGTGACCTTTACAAATCAACAGGACTCCTTCATTGACATTTAGCTCCCATTGAAATGTTCTGATGGCCAAGAACAATTGAAATTTATCCTTAATGACTGTGAGTGGGTAAAGTCGTTAACATTTGTACGCATTAAAAATCATGTCTGTGGTTTTAAATGTCAGATTATATTTACACGGCTTGTTTAGACTAAAATTTAAAATGGTAAGCTGCAGTTTTATATAAATCTTGACATGAAACTACTGTATTTATGGTCTTGTTGCCATGCTGTGTGATGGCAAAGGCATGCTAGAGCGTGCGGTCTATGTTTTGCAAATAAATAATGCTATAAAATGCTACATTTTGTTTTTCTGTAAGCAGTGTCTGAGCGGCGATAAACATCTCCACATGTTTAATTAATGCGGAGAATAAAAGGCAGATCTCCATGAACATTGTGGAGCCACAGGAGGCAATTTGAGTTTAGGATCCACATTTCGGTCGACTGGAATGTGAAATTCGGCGTATTGCCCTGAACGCGCTCTGTCTGGCAGCAGGCAGGGGACTGGCTGTGCACGGAACTCAGATCCCATTTAATGCTCACAGCAGTGGTTTATCAAACAAAACATCTAAAACATAACTAGCGGCATTAAACAACGGCACATTGGAACTGGATGCAGAATTATTGGGAAAGTCTTTGCTACAAGAGATCATAACAATTTAAAAAAATCATAATTAAGAGTCTATGGCTACATGCGCGGCATCACAGTGCTTAATACTGTACGTTGTCATGATCAATTGCAGGAATATATCTTGTATGCGCAGGTTCAGGTAAAATGCAGCATGGGTGCTGTTTGGTGCTGAGCAGGATGCAGGTGTCAGCTGTCAGATGCGCTGCTGCAGGATTATGGGTTCGTGTATAACCCTCTCCTCTCCTCTAATAACATCCACAGAAGCCTGGCCACCTGCCGCCACATCTCAGAAGGGCCTGGTGTTTCTGAGTCCTGGAAGCAGGAAGCTCTAAACCTGCTTCCAGCCACATTAAACCCTGCTCTTCAGCGCGGTTACAAGCAGTACTTAAATGAGCCAGACAACAAAGTTCTGTCACCCTGACATCATTAAAAGCATGTTGCCACCACCTGATTAGGCCTTAACCCCTTCCTAAGCTTGTTTTTTTTATTTCCGTATACACAGACACAACATTTGTTTCTTTATTTTTCATTTGCAGCTGTTCACATCGATGTTCTGCAACTGTTGGAAGTGTCCGAGAGGATGGAAGGGGTGTCCTTGGGGACTGGCCTGTGTACCAGCCGGACAGGGACAGAGGGGACGGACATGGCCTACAAGATAGACAAAAAGGTCCAGCTCAGCGTTCCCACGAAACAGCTCTTCCCCGGTAATACACTCTACATTCTCTACAGTTTTATGGCCTAAACATTTTTCATATTCGCCCATGTCAGGAATAATCTCTGATGTTTTTTCAAAGACCTCCTGCACGCAGGAGTGATGCTGGAGGGCCACATATGGCAGCAGATGGCCGCGTTTCACTAGTTGATGGAGAGGAAATGAGAAAGCTTCGTTGTCATTTAAAGAAGACACCTGACAAATATGTCACATTTAGAAGTGCGAATCCAGGACAGCGGTTTGATGCAGGAATAAAATATGTGTGGAGTTCCAAAAGTAGTAACAAGACTTTTAATGTGACACTTTTGTGAAGGTTCTCCTCCAAGTTAGACGTCTGATTTTGAACTCCCTGCGCTCCTTGGGCAGGATCTGTGCATGCACAAGCAGTTTTTTCATCATTATCATCGTTACTCGGGTCTCACCAGCTGCAGGTGGTGCCTGAGTAATATTGAAAACCTCACTTCCCTGCTGTGCTCTGCCTTGACTGATTTAACAAGCCCTCTCCTCTCCTCAACAGATTCTAGGTTTCCCAAAGATTTCTCTGTGATGGCTACTGTCCGAGCTAGAAAGGGCTCCCAGTTCTTTCTCCTCTCAGTCTACCATGAACTGGGGGTGCAGCAGCTAGGCCTGGAGATGGGCCGTTCACCTGTCTTCCTGTATGAGGACCAGCATGGGCAGCCCACACCAGACATGCACCCCATCTTCAAGAAGGTCAACTTGGCTGATGGAAAGTGAGTACCTAAACATCCCTTGAAATGGTAGAGAGTTCTCTGGCCTTCAATTCTTGACCTCCAGATCCAACTTAAATTCTCTCATCTCATTATTCCAGATGGCACAGGATAGCATACAGCGTGCACGGCAAGTCGGTGACGCTCTACTTAGACTGCAAGAAGGTAGAGACCCAGAGTCTGCAGCGAGGGGACGATGCTGCAGTTAGCACAGATGGAGTGACCGTGTTTGGGACTCGACTACTGGATAAAGCTGTGTTTGAGGTAGGACATTTCAACTGGAGTGGTCTCCATATACAGTACAACCTACATGAATTATCAGTCTAAGACAGTATAAACTTGTCGCTAATGAATATACATCATAAGTAATACTGTGGAACTCCCTCGCCACCTTAAAGCTATTTAAAACTTGAAAGAATCTGGGTTCAAGGAGGCACGGGGCGACAGAGGTTCCTCTGTCAATCATGGGCCACAGGAACAAAGGAGTGCAGAAGAAAAGAGGTGTCTGGAGGAGGGGATGTGCTGTTCAGACATGCCCTGCCTTATTTCCATCGCAAAGTGTGGCAATTACGTACCTTCATTTGCTTTTTGGATCTCCCAGTAGCATACTCATTGTATGTAGCTGGTCTGTGAACATAAGCGGGCCTACATTACATCGTTTTGTTCATTTCTCCTTTTCCTTCGAGTGTTGTATTGCATTTTTGTGCCTGCAAAGCTGCACATTCGGTGACAAAAGAGAGTCATTCAGACAGCTCCTGCAACACCGCCTCTGGAGTCCAGGCTGTACTTCTGTAGCTCATCAGTATTGTTGAAGACTGCATTGCATCTTATATACTGTATATTAGATGTGTACTGAAATATACTGCGCTATACCATTTTGGAGGTTTGTCAGAGTCGCCTGGAGAGAGAGGTCTGAAACAGGAATGTTTTCTTGCACCTAAAGATGGGGAGTCGTTTTCACTTAACAACTGTCCTGATAGAGTCAGCAGAGATCTGCATGTTTTGGCCCTGACAGCCTGTACCTTCATGTGTCATCAGTTACCTTGTCCACTCATTTCCCTTATCCAAACCTCTGATGCCACTCCCCTGAGCTGCTGTTACTCTTCTACTGTTCCACACTCCTCTTCCAATTTTTTCTGTTTCCCACTTGAGTTGGAAAAATGTGCGTCCTTGTGGGCCCTATAAATCTCCATTTTCACGGAGCTTGTTCTCATTCCCCTTCAATCCCTGGCCTCAATCCAAAAACATTCATATGTTCTAATTTCTTTTCCTCAGTGTTGACCTACATTGATGGCGTAGTATTAGAGGTGATGATTGATATATTTCAGAGAATAACTTGAACCCAACAAGACCTGTGTAGGCAAATTACTTTTTAAAAAAAAAACTAACTCTGGTGTAAACTATGTCAAATTTATCTTTGTTTTATCAGCGTGTCTTCACTGTTTATCTTGCCACTACAGTACTTCTGACTACAGCCTATGGGCAAATAAAAAATGGTACCAGGAGAGATTCAGCCAGCTGACCTCCAGGCCTCTGTTCCCAGGCTCTGGGTCTGGGGGAGGAGGTCAATTCTTTGGCGCAGTTCTCCCAGTATGATTGCCCGGCGTGGGAGCAGGGGCCTGTGGTCAGTGACTAATGTCTCTATTGCTTCCAGATTGTCGTTGTACTGTGGAAGTCTGACTTTCAAAGTGAAGGCAGTAAAGCAAACTTCAGACTTGCTACATGAGCGACTGCGCTCCTTGTATGCTTCGTGTTTACCTTTCCAACAAACTAACCGCGAAGACCGTCGCAGCGTTTATTTGTCAGGAAATGCAGATTGCTTCAGTCTTGAATAACGCTGGAAATGCTTTTTGGCTCACACACACGGGCATGGAATCATGACACACATCATTACAAACACAAACAATCTAATACACACTTGTGAGGAGCACATTAGCTCAGTCCCGGTCTGTTTAAACTATAGTATGTCGAGTCTGGCCATGATCAGAGTTTAGTGTCTAATGCAAGTCAGGCAAATGTGGAGCACAGAAACCTTTCTTTGCTTACAGTGAGAATTCCCCTCTCCTCCACCACACAAAAATCATGACTCATCTATGAATGCAATAGCTCATATTTGGTCTACTTATTTGTGATGTGAAACAACAAAACTATGCTGACATCAGAAACGCTACTGAGCTATTGCTGACATTAGCTATTAATCTTTGGTGATTTCATCTGAATTCTTTTCCTTAGTGTGCCTTGCGACATGCTTGGGGGCGCTACTTTACTCTCTATTTCTGCTAAAAGTTCCTTCAAGGGAAAGAAAATAGGAAAACGAATGTGGGAAACTGTTGCCTTTGATCTTGAGCAAAGTTATCTTCGACTGCATTAACTCTGAGTTGCAGTTCTTTCTGCTCTTTTTTACCAAATGATGTTGTCCTTTGCCTGACCCAGGACTTTGGCCAAAGGAGGCGGGAAAATGATCTTTTTCTATTAGAGAATTCCTCTCCTCCAGCTTACAGTATTTTTTATGGTAATCCATATGTGGCATGGCAGATAGTTCTGCTTAAAAGATCATAGTTTATTGGTCACAAATAAAAAATTGGGCTCTAGATTTAACCTTTCCCTCTGGGAGGTGTGGGCCACCAGTGTGCAACAAATCCAGTCAGTGCATTAGTCAAGAATATTGAGTGGAAATTACCCACGGAGAGCCCACACAGTAACTGCAGATAAAGAATCCAACTGGGCTTGAACCATAACCTTCTTGCTGTGGAACAGCTGTGCTTGAGTTGCGCCTCAAGTCATTTAATGTGCAGTTGTTCACCGAATGTTGTCACAGTATTACACCGCTACTCACATTTAATGATTACAGTGTCTTGAATGCATCAACCAACGTCAGTGATAAGTTATATTATCTCAATGCTACAACTTGAGGAGGCAAGAAGGATGCCGAGTGTGAGGCCATTAAAGCTAATGGTGGCCCCCGGCTCAGTGCTGCAGTGTCTGGCACTGTGCATGTTTGGGAAGAGATAAACTTTCTACGCCTTTGGGGCATTACGGGAAGTGAAGGGTTCCGTTATGTCTCCTGTAGATCATCAGGCCCCGCCTAGACTTACGGTGCACCGCTGCAAAGCAATAATTCAGAATGAGCGTGCTGTCGGTGGCAGTTGTTATTACACGTTGCTTTTTGTTTCTATATTGTTATTATTGCTTGTGGTGCTTTTATTTTGGAAGGTAATGTGCACTGTTCATTAGTTTTTCTACCGAGACGGTTCTGTGGCGGCTGTGCAATTGGCTTCTTTATACAGAGTTTTTCCTCTTTCTGCATTTTTATCAGGGAGCCATTCAGCAATTACTGATCCTGGAGGACCCTCAGGCTGCTGCCAGATACTGTGTAGATTACATACCAAACTGCGACTCTGCTTTGCCCTACAGCATTCAAGCCCTGGCGACGCGTGAGGTTAGTGCAGCCTACACAAGGAGGTGATGATTTGCCTTTTAATTCTGTTATTTCCATTTCCCCTGCTGGATAAATAGAGTTTGCAGAGGGTTCACAAGTGCAACCATGAAGATCGATGAATGCTTTCTTCCAAAAAACCTACAAGCAGATATGATCAAAAGTTTTAAAACTTGAAAAATAATTGCACATATGTGTGTGAGTAAACGCCTTGTCTGTGGAACCCATTTTCAGTCCAGTTTTTTTCTTTTTTTTTTTCCTTCCCCTTCTTTTTTCTTTTTAAAGAATCTTTTACACGATAAGTCATGTGAGTGCACAAAAGCAGCCACTGATGATGGTCCGGAGATGATTCAGTGATGATGTTATGAAGCGATTTTGACCGTCGTCCAGCTGGACTTTGCAGAACTACAGCTGAGGAAATGAGCTCTAAAGCCAGAACATGTCAACATCTGTCAGCCCATTGACCTACTTCCCATCATTCCGCCTTTATATGCTAATCTTGTTTATAAATGGGGCTTATTCGTGCCTGGTATCTATAAGAAATGGAGCTTTTACAGCCAACTTGCATTTGTATGAGTGATATGCAATCATGTTGCTCTGGAGGAGGTCACAGCTAATATTTGCTCCCTCGCACCAGCACATTAAACATTTGCACCTCTGCAGAATCATAGACAGAATGACCTCTGACCAAACAAGCAGATAGTCCGCGTGAGTGGAATGACAAATACTTCCACATGTTTTTGTTGTATGACTGGGCGTTTGCTGTTCAAGGGTGTCTCTATCATTTTATTATATTTTTTGTATGAATGTGTTTTTGTTGCCTTCACCTTAAATTCTCTTTTCACAAAAGATCTCCAAAGTTTCACCTGGTGACTTGCAAAGAGACCAGGCTGGGGAGCCAAACGAAAACTCCAAGAAGGACAGAAAAGGCAAAAAGAAGAGAGACAGGGGTTCAAAAGGAAAAGGCAAAGGCAAACGAAAGGGCAAGGGCAAGGGCAAGAAGGGATCAAGGAAGAAGAAACATGAGGAGGACAGTCTTCACGAGGAAGGCTTCCTTAGTGTGTCCTCGACAGTGCCTGAGTATCTGTCCCAAGGATCTTTTCAGCCCACAGAGCTGCCTGATACTAAGAGCCCTCTAGAAACAACGATGCCCTCCGACGCCTTCTACCAATCCATCATGGAGAAGCCCACACTCAAGCCTGATTCTACAACTGAAGCCCCCACTTTGGAGCCAGCACCATTACCTGAAAGAGAGGTTTCTGAGGAGGTAGTTTACCTGTAAAGACCCCAACCCGTCCCAGCTCTAACCAGTTACTTCCCACCACATATCCTAACCATAGAGATCACCTCTTCTCTATCGCCAGCACGACTAACCAGCACCATTTTCACTAGCTTTACCCCTTCAAGAAAACCTTGAGAATGTCTTTCACATGAGCTTATTGTCACTGTGCTACTCGTTGTGTAGGTTTTATGTAGAGCATGCATGAGTCTGTGAATCAGAGGCATGGTATGCACGTGACCGGCAGTTCATTTCAACCCATGAGCTTGTTGTGCAGTGAAGGTAAAGACAATGACCTGATATTTAACAAAATGAATATGCCGCAACTATATTTCTTCTATTTTGTTCCCCATTTCCTGATTAACCAAGCAAATTAATTATTCAAGATCATGCTGCCTCGTTACTTCTGCAGTGTCGCCACAAGAATTTGATGTCTTTCATCAACGAATTACTCGTCAGCATTGTCATTAGCATGCACATCTGCTGTATCCTGGAGACATTAAACTCATTCTCTTGAAATTCACCATTTTCCCCCACATTCGTGGCGTACAAAATGTGTCTATCCTCGGATACGTTGACTCATTTCAGTGTGTGTTGTCTACAGGAAAACAAGTCATCGATACAGTTGGCGGTTGAAGAGTACGATGACCTTTATAAAGAACTCTATGATGATGTCTCGCTTTCCACTGTAACAGTGGGGCCCAATGTTACTGCATATGAGGTAGGTTAAGTGCAAATTAAAGGCACGTCTTCACCCAAGTGCAGTGGCCATATGAGGTCATTTTACTATTCACTACCCCTGTCGCACACTAAGCTTTCTGTTCCTGAGCAGATTGAATATGAAGATCCTGCGAATGACCCAGATTATGAGGAGTATGAAATAGACGAGGACAGCTTTGACTCTGCAAGGCGAGAAAGGCCGGAAACATGGAAAAGAGATGTATATCTTTGAATGAACTCAGTGTAATGCCTGTGTCTGCAGGTGTCTATAAAAACCCATATACATTCATTTATTTCTGCTCCTCAGTCGCGCCTCGAGGGGGAGAAAGGCCAGAAAGGAGAGCCGGCTATTACTGAACCGGTGAGCTGCTAAAGCCGAAACGTGTATTATTTAATGATGAGAGCAAGTTCTGCGACAAAGCTATATTTGGCTGTTTTTTCTTTTTTTCTAGGGTGCATATGTGCCAGGACCCGCTGGTCCACCAGGTCCACAGGTAGGTTTATTCACTGCCTGAAAAGCTTGTGCAGAATGAGTAATGGTGTCTGCGTAATTGTACAGGATGTGGCGAAAACTTTGGTCACCGTCCAGATGTGGTGAAATCCTTTGGATTCTTGCCATTAGGCTGTAACATTGTGTGGTTTTCTGGAAAACAACCAGAGTCTACAGCTGAACACCAAATACCCAACATCACAATGGAAATGAGTCCTCTCAAAGAGTTTTGTGTGTATTTAAAGAAAAACATTTAGTATAAATA
Source organism: Takifugu flavidus (assembly GCF_003711565.1). Lineage (NCBI taxonomy): Eukaryota > Metazoa > Chordata > Actinopteri > Tetraodontiformes > Tetraodontidae > Takifugu > Takifugu flavidus. Next base: position 9,109,507 of record NC_079537.1, read on the forward strand.
TTGAAATAAATCTAAACGGACACTTAATGATTAAGTGCTTTCAAGCATGTGGAGAGCTTTACTAAGTGCAGTGATTATCTCATTCACAGGGGCTTACAGGCCCAGCTGGGCCAACTGGTCCTCCAGGACCAAGGGGAGATTTCGGTGAATTGGTGAGTAAACCCAGGAATTGGACCCATTAGGTTAATTTGACCCCAATTTGCCTTGTTGAGACCTGTCCAAGAGATTGTAATGTACTGATTCAGTTCTGAAGGGACTGATGCTGACTCATTCCTATTTGACCTGGTTTTCTTATGGCTTGTGTGTCTGTATGTGTGTGTGTTTGTGTGTGAGTATGATTAGTATAAATGGTCTGTTTATTCATGTCCTGTCAAAGAAAAACATTGCACAGGCACAGAGTTATTAATGAGATTTATTCCTTTGCTATGACTATGTTCATGTTGTTATGACTGATGACCATTTAACACCATAAATATCACGTTAAAACCTTTTTGTCATTGTTCAGTATCTAAACCCACATTTTATTTTCTAGGAATGTAATCTAAAGAGACTCAGTAATACCAGATATCACTGGGTCTGACACAGTCATAAACCCATTCAATTAAAAAGTGGATGTTTTAGCAATTTCAGTATTCAATAACCTTTACAGTAATAGTATATATTATAATACTATAATATTGCTTTGCTATTAAAAAGCAGATGTGCACCATTATGATATGCTACTGTGTACCAGTGGCATGTACTGCATTGTTTGTACAGCAATTTAAGTATGAGTGACTGATGCCTCCTCCTCCTGTGCTGTCAGGGTCCTCCAGGACGTCCAGGTCTTCCTGGTGCTGATGGGATTCGTGGTCCTCCAGGAACCATGTTGATGCTACCAGTAAGAGAGAACATTTTTCCTGGGTGCAGTTCTCATATGTCCACAAGAGGGGGATGTATAACCCCTTTCTTTTATTCCTTTCAGTTCCATTCTGGAGGGAACTCCCAGAAGGGACCTATGGTATCTCCACAGGAAGCACAGGCACGGGCTATCCTGCAACAGACCCAGGTACCCAGGTCCTTTATGATCTCCAAGCTCTATAATTTGCCACCACCTGTGGCAACTTTTATGCTGAATTATGTCAGACTCTTAGATATTTTTGCCTTTCAGATGTCAATGAAGGGACCTCCAGGTCCAGTTGGTCTATCTGGGCGACCGGGCCCCCAGGTACAGCACACCTGAAGCTTGTTTGTTCTCAACAATAATCTTAACTGCTTTGTGCTACTGTAAACTCGGCATGTGTAATGCATTCATACTGAGTGTAAAAATGTGGTCAATTTGTGTAAAATTTGAATGAATTCAGTGACCTGTGCTGATTAAACCATGTTTGTTGAATTCTTTCAATCATGCAGGGTGGTCCAGGCCCCGCAGGTCTTAAAGGAAACAGAGGAGAGAGTGGCCCTGCTGTAAGAACAGTTTTCACCCTGATTTACATCTATTAAACCACATTATGCCCTGCCTCAATTTATGTCTCACTCATTACATGTTCTGATTTTTGTCTTGCTCAAAAGGGACTGCGGGGGTTGCCAGGTCCACCGGGACTCAAAGGAAAGCTGGGAAAAACAGTATGTCTTGAGTATTGCAGGCTTTGACATTGAAAAAAGTCAGAAGTGTTCTGTGCTGTGCTACAAAGAGCTGCCATTTGACTTGAATGTGGTATTCAGGGCCGTTCAGGGATGGATGGCGGTCGTGGAATTCCAGGTGACCCAGGCTTAAAGGTAAAATATGTTTTCATTGTTTTTGGAAATGGAGCTGCACCAAAATGTTCTGCATCTACTGGTACTGTTATTGGAAAGTATTTAGTTCCTGGCATTACAGGCTGTTAAATCGTACAGCTGACCTATGTTTTTTTTAAAAGTATTGAATATAACACTAAAAAAATCCTCCTGTAAAATCTTGTAAGGGGAAAAACAAACTATACACTCAACTCTTGTGTATTCACCCTGCGTATAAGTATTGACAACGAAGCAACTCAATACCTAACAGCTGCAGGGAGAGCTCAGTACATCAGGCTCCCTTGATACCGTGTCTGACAGAACAGCAGAATCTTTATCAGTCAAAACAGCATTTTAGCAGAACTACAGCTAATCTCAAAGCTCCTTCTCCACGTTATACAGAGCAGATGGGAGGCTTTGCCTCCCAGTACAGTTCAGCTTCCTTTTACACACTGGTTTGTATGAGAGAGATTGCGTGCGCGTGTGTGTGTGTGTGTTCATGCATGCGTGGGTGTGTGTGTGTTTGAGGCTTTAAAGTTCTTGCTTGTCTATTTCCTCTCAGGGTGACAGGGGTTTTGATGGCCTACCAGGTCTCCCAGGAAACAAGGGACACAGGGTGAGCTGAAGTTGATAACTTATCAATGTCACATTTTAATAGGCCTCTCAGTCTGGTTCATATGGTAGATGTTTATTAACATATTATGGTCTTGATAATTGTTGCGATTTCTGTGATGACAGTTTAAACTAAAAACCATCTGCTCGATGACATGCTTTGCTAAACAGAGCTGTTCTGACTTAAGGCTGATTTTTCTTATTTATCTTGCAGGGGGACAGAGGAAAGCCTGGTCTCCTTGGGCCTGTTGGACAGCCAGGAGAAAAGGTGAATGTGCATCATTAAGTTTACTATAGGGCAGTGCTGGGCTGGGTTTCTATTTTTTATGAAGTTGAAATAGGAAAGCCTCATAAAATACCTGCTTTTAATATTTTGCATTTGTGGAGTGTATTTCTTTGGCACATACTGTTGACATGCCAAAGCTATCATGTTATAAATTCTCTCAGGCAGGTGAATAAAGTTGAGCCTTTCCTGTCAACTGCAGAATTCCTGTTTTCTATAATGTAAAGCTGTCAATTCTTCAGATTAATGCACATTTGCCATTTTAGGGATCCAATGGACCAGTTGGGCCAAGAGGGCAAGCGGGGGAACCTGTGAGTATCCACATTGTTTTTTTGTTTTTTTTAATTTTATTTCTGAAAAATTCAGAGCGATTTAATGCTTTTAATGTTTTTAAAAAACAACCGATTCAATACACAATGTGAAGCCGAAGCACTGAAAAACACAACACAAACATCTGAATTGGTGACAGGTAATCCATTTGATTGACGGGACACTGTGTCTATCTTACCGGTGAACACCCTTTGATTGACTATGGCTCGCTCTTCATCGTTCTCGCAGTAGGTAAGGATGCTGCTCAGCGCGGCTCCGTGCCTCCAAACGGATCACCCGGTGTAGGAAGAAATGAAGCGTCGTAAGACATGTTATGAAAGTAGTGTTAAAATACAAAATGAAGGAAGAAGCGAGCTGACTGCCTTGGTGTGAGGAGCGATTGGAATGGAGAGATGAGAGAGACAACTGCGGCAGAGAAATGTGGATGTGGCGAAAGAGATAAGAGAGATGGAGAGTCGGGAGAGAGACAGAGTCAGAGAGGAGAGAGATAAAATCCAGACTTGAATGATTATATTTCCATATCAATCACTTCCCAGGAGATCACAGATGTGACTGTGGAACAGGTGGCTTGGCCGGCCTACAAAGAGGGATGCTGATAAAAAACAGCTCCACACTCACAAAACACAGAGCAATGCAGTTTGTGTAGCGATGATGGTGATGATGATGATGGCGACGATGATCGTCATCACCAGTGTAGCTCTTGACACTGCTGTGTTTTGTCTTTAGGGTGCCCGGGGGCTTGTTGGACCAAGGGGGCCACCCGGTCCACCTGGCCAACCAGTAAGTCATGCTGATTTACATTATTTTCATTTGCATCCATAGAATTGTGGCCATCAAGGGAAAGATGATCAGCTATTTGCTTTTTTACTTTCAATTTTGTCCAATATTGAAATTATTTACTGACATTTTGTATGTGTGAACTCTGTAAGGGTATTATTGGAACTGATGGACCACAAGGGTCAAAGGGCAACCAGGTCAGTATGGTTAAATTCATAAAGATGTTATTTAATGCCTGTAACATATTTATGTGTCACTGACACTATGATATGTATTATAAATATACAGTTCAAATTTCAGTGTGTGTGAGTGATTACACGTCGTTGTTGTTCAGGGTCCAGCTGGAGAAATTGGGCCACCAGGTCAACAGGGAAATCCGGGAGTAGAGGTACCGTACCAACACATCGCTACATCAAATGAAAAGGCTGCAAATATACAGCTGCTATCTCACTTTTTTGGCATTTGTGATTCATTGGAATCTTTTTGAGTAGGCCACTGAAAACTCTTAGATCATTTAAATGCATGCTAAACCCATTTTCTTGTAGCTTTACATGAAGCAACAACCACACTTGATTTTAAAAGGGTGTCAGATTTTCCATGCATGTCAGAAAGCTCATACAAGGTCATGCGTACACTATGGATAATCCTTCCATACGCAATTCCAACCGTGCTCTAGTCTTGTTACACTTATTGGTCTGATGTTCTTGTCCAGGGGTTGCCGGGTTCTCAAGGTCCCATTGGATTACCAGGAGAAAAGGTAGGTAGTGGTGGTGTTCCTCACTTAATCTTACAATAAAAGTTTTGACTTCATGACTCCTGTCATCATGTACCCAGGGGAGTCAGTGTGAACTGGAGAAACTTTAGGATGCCATTTAGATAAAACAGGTTTAGGCAGGAAATCAATATAAAAAGGAAACCCACAGACGTAGCACACACCAGAGATGGTTTCCTGCCGTGTACACCATAGAACTAGACCTAATATTAGTCTGGTAAAGTGGAAAATGTGGTGTCTCCAACATCCAAACCACTCTCTCTGTCCTGTGTAGGGCTCACAGGGAAAGCAAGGCATGCCGGGACTACCAGGGATAAACGGTCCTCCGGTAAGTCCTGTCACACCTACAGTAAATGCACGCATACGAACATTTTAAGGAAGAAATTAATTGCTTCACCTCAACCAATACCTATTTGCATGACAGTGTGCACGCAAATCTGAAAGCTTTTATAGTAGTTGATCTCATGTTTGGTGTAACTTTAATGCAAGAGGTAGGTATGCATCCAAAACAAAGGAAAGATCTTCATAGCAAATCCTTTATTGTCAAAGTGCTACAGCAGTTAACTAAACTTGTGCTTTCTTTAATTAGGGCCACCCAGGAAGAGAGGGCCCTGCGGGAGAAAAGGGACTGCAAGTGCGTAGACCTCGTTCAGTCCAATGTTGTGTGTTGGCTGTTGTAATCACTTGTAAATGTGCTGTATTTGTATTCTCTAATTTTTGAAAACAATAATGCCCACATTCTAAATTATAGTTGCTGTGTTCTAAAAAGACACAAGGCCATTATCTCATTAGAATCAGCACCTCCTTGTCCCCAAATTGCTAATTGGAATACTTATTCACTAGACAAGTGTAATTTTGCTGGATGCTGTTTGATAATAATGAAAGATGCTGCTCTTCTCTTCTTGGCTATAGGGTCTACCAGGGCCTCAGGGGCCTGCGGGGTACCCAGGGATCCGTGGAGTGAAGGTGAGACTTAAAAGGATCGTGGTCTTTGTAAAAAGGTCACATTGCTTGTTTTATTTTGCATGTAGTGAATGTGTAGCTATGATGGACAAGGTGTTTTAGTGAGGGCTGAGAGGTGACAGATGGAGGAAATGCACCGCAATTCTCAAGGGGAATGCCAAACCGCAGAGTGAGGAGTGAACATTTGAAGGACGTGAGGAACAGGGGAGTGTCAGAGAGGGATGGAGATGAGAGATGAGCGCGCGTGGTCTCTCGGTCCATTTTGACTGAAATTGAGGATAAACGATAAGTTGTAGTGAGATGTCATTCTGCCGGGAGTTTGCTGTCTCATATTTGCACATTTTGTTGCAACATTCCAGAGGCAATGCCTGGACATGTTGGCCAAGCATTAGAATCATGGAAATCCAAGATCAATAATGGCTCAATAAGTGCAATTTGAGGGCAAAAGAAAATCCATATAAACAAACAGGATAGATTGTTTTATTTTTTTATGATGGTGTTTCAGAAAATAAAGCGGGGCTACATATTATTTCTGAGGTAGCGGATTCTTGAGAAGCCTTAGAGTCCTGGATTCTGATCTAATGATTATTTATGTGCTTTGCTTCACTTCTCAGGGAGCAGATGGAGTTAGGGGTCTAAAGGGGGGCAAAGGGGAGAAGGTGAGTGATATCCTTGTCAAACTCTGACTCTATGTGTCTGGAAGGACACTTGGCAAATTACAGCACAATACTGCTAATTTACAATGATTGCTTTCACGTTATTGCTTCTCAATGTACTACAGGGTGAAGATGGTTTCCCTGGAGCCAAAGGAGATCTGGGCATTACGGGTGACCGGGTGAGCACAGCCAGCCGCTTCACAAGCCTCAGAACCATTTTCATTGAGATATTCACAGATGGAAGATACAATTTCCACTTGCGTTCTCATACTTAATCTCCGCTTTAGGGTGATGATGGAACGACAGGTGCTCGTGGAGAGGATGGACCAGAAGGGCTGAAGGGTCAAGCTGGACCCTTGGGAGATGCGGGAGGTCCCGGGGTACCTGGTGAGAAGGTATGGTATAAATGATGTTTGTCCATCACACTCCTAACCACCACTATACCCAGTAGTATATGCATGTCATAACTGGTATAAATATCTGTCAAACAAAACAACTTGATAATAGTGAATATCTGAATTTATTCTCATCAGCTCACACACCCAAATGAACCACTCTACACACCTTTTTGTCATCGCTTAATGAAAGCTTAACATTATTCCAAAAGATAGGCATCATTTTGACTGTGAATTGTCGTGTTTTTGGGTGCTGTGCAGGCATTTATCTCTTTATGGCTCTCTAAGCCAAAAAGCAATAAACAGAGTTGGTTTGCAGTTAATCCACTGTTGTGGAAAGACTCCTCATTAAGGTCTTATATTCCTCTCATATCAGCCAGATCTCATAATACGTCAGTGTGTATCAGGACTGCAATCACTGATTTGACACAAAAATCCAATCATGTGTTTTTCTTCTCAATAGATGCTTGGCTTCTGTGTTCAGGCCTTCTTTTTCTCCACAGGGTAAATTCGGAGTTCCAGGATTGCCTGGATATCCAGGAAGACAAGGTCCTAAGGTGATTTAGCACCGATAAGTCATTGTGTTCATTTAAAACGCCCTTGGGTACTTCATCAGAACCAGTGAAATTTGTGCCTCTATGTCGTTACTGTTACTGTCTGATTAAAAATAAAAGATGATAGATGGCTTGAAAATGACTACTTTATTAATAGCTCATTAGTGACATCAATTCATTATGTGTTGATGAATGGTGTATTTAAAGCTGTGTTGGGCTCATGGATTAGATTTGTTTTAATTTGATACAGCAGTTAATTATGTGTTAATTAGGCAGTGGGGGATGATGGGTGATGAATGGATGCCGGATTGACCTTTGTGTCTGCAGGGATCACTTGGTTTCCTTGGTTCAGCCGGAGTCCCAGGAGACAAAGGACGAAGGGTGAGGGTTGCGTTGACCTTCTAACTGCTTCACAGTGTCTCACCTTTCCCGTGCTGTTGTTACACTGTGTAATTACATGTTTGCAATGCAGGGTCCAGCTGGCCCACAAGGAACTGGAGGCCAAAGAGGCCCTAATGTGAGTACAGCTAAATGGATGCATTGTTGTTTTTTTCCACATGTGAAGTAGTATTTGTAAAGAGACGAGCCATAATCAGGTTACCATGGCATCGCATCGGCAGATATTTATCTTCCACCTCCAGATGAGAAATGAATATAAGACATATCCGTGTTTATTTTCGCACAGGGAGCCCGGGGGGAAAGAGGAGCAAATGGACCCACTGGAAAACCAGGAGAAAAAGTAAATCTGAGATGGTCCACAAACACACTCTGATATAGTCAGGCCCAGATCATCACGCCTGGCTGTCTCATAATGTATAGATGAATGCATCTAATGTGCTAGAATTAGCTGTTGCTATTCGTTCTTAAATAACAGGCCATCTGTTGCTCTGAGATGCTACAGCTACGGTCATAGCAGATACCTTTCTTTCAGTTTGCTAGCAGGTCATTTTTACTTTAAGCATTTTACCATACAGACAATGTGTTTTACTTATTCATTCAAATTTTATGTGTCTGTTTACCTAGGGATCTGCTGGACAAGATGGTCCTTCAGGATCCCCTGGCGATCTGGTAATCAATGTGCTTCTTGGATTACATTCTTCAGGATAAAGAAATTCTTTACCAAAAAAGTGAATGTATAATAACCATGGAGTCCTTTGAGAGCATTGTTAACATGTATTCCTATTTTCTAGGGTCCCCAAGGTCCACAGGGAAGACATGGTGAACCAGGACCTAGAGGACCTAATGTGAGCCTTCCAAGATGTGCTATCCATCCATTTTTATTCCAAATTGTTTGCTTATCCTTTGTACATAAAACATAAAAATGTTTTCTTTTAGGGTCCACCTGGAAAAGATGGTTTACCAGGACATCCAGGCCAGAGGGGGGAACCAGTGAGTCACCTTTACGTTAGAAATGTGGTGAAATTTAGCAAGACTAAATGACTGATAAAAATGACCAAGAAAAATCACACTATTGAATCTAACTTTTGATTGTAACACTTATTTGCTTTTTTTCAAAGGGTTTTCAAGGCAAGAATGGCCCTCCTGGCCCCGCTGGTGTTGTTGGTCCACAAGTAAGACAGAGAGCTCATTATCAGTCTTTATTTGGTTTCAGGCGTTCACAGGAATTGTTTGATGATGTCTCGTTTATAATGTGCATCCTTTAGGGAAAATCTGGGGAGACAGGACCACCTGGAGATAGGGGACATCCAGGTCCACCAGGACCTCCTGGTGAGAACGGTTTACCGGGAACTGCCGGTAAGGAGGGTGCCAAGGTGAGATTATATTTTAATATTTTAATCAACCTGTCAGGATTACAATCGCCTATTGATGTCATTGCTTTTAGTGACTCTGCTTTTATATCTCATCCTCTGGGTCTTAACTGTCAATTTACTAATAAACTGGATAAAATGTGCAGTGCTGTGGATGATAAAACATGATTTATGACTGCTATCTGCTATCTACTTGCCTGATATACCCAATCATCACAAATGTGTGCTTTCCAGGGAGATCCAGGTCTTCCAGGAACAGCAGGGAAAAGTGGCCCTACTGGACTTCAAGGATTTAGAGGCAGCAGGGGCAACCCCGGTTCCACGGTAATGCAGATTTTATACATGTCATGTCTACATCTCGTCTCTTCAATCGTTTTGAGTTATCCTTTAAGTGTGCAGAGCCAATTCAATTTCTACACAACAGATAAATTCAAGAACTATTAACTGATAGCACATTTAATTATGTCCCTTCAGGGTACTGCAGGTCTGAAGGGAGAAGAGGGCCTCCCCGGTCCTGCTGGACCTGTGGTAAGAACTAGCATGTTACATTTGCTTTCCATCCCCTGCTACCGCTTCAACTTCCATCTTGCAGCCTATGAAGCGGGGGACTGTTTCCATGGCGATGGATGATCATGACAATCTCATTAATCACGGCTGTTTCATGAAATCAACGAGCGAACCACCAGATCACCTCTCCATCTCCTCCTATTTCCAGGGTGCCACAGGAGAGAGGGGCCCCGCTGGGCCAGCCGGCAACGTTGGGGAGCCAGGACAGTCTGGAGGTGTGGGTCCTGCTGGGCCGATGGGGGAGAAAGGCGAGCCTGTAAGATTTGGAACATTGCCTGTTATGTTTCACAGACAACATATCCTGATCACATACTATAGCACTGCTTTCCACCACTAGATGGTAAAGAAATATGTGCTCTTGCTTTGGAGAGTATCATTAAGAGACAGATAGCAGGGCCCAGCTCAAGGAGGATAGAAATATGAAATAATCAATTCTAATACACAATTACGACTCCCCACTGCTACATGATGTATTAGAATTCACTAGGCATTTATATTTGTCCTCATCTGTTCTGCAGGGAGAGAAGGGGCTTGCTGGTCCAGCTGGGCCTGATGGACAACCAGGAACGGTGGGGCTGCCGGGGCCTGCAGGGCCTTCTGGACCTCCAGGAGAAGATGGAGACAAGGTACTCTTTTGTACGGCCCACCTCGGAATGTGATCTAGAGGGCTGATATGAATGTGCTCACTGGGTCTGAGCAATTCTGATTGTAAAAGACGCTATATAAAGATTGATTGATTGATTGATTGATTATTTGCAAAAGCTTGTGTTTGCAGTACATGTTTGTTCATAAGTATGGAAATGTCTATACAGGGAGAGACAGGTGGACCAGGTCAGAAAGGCAGCAAAGGAGAAAAGGGAGAAAGTGTGAGTATGAAAAGCCCAGACATGTCATCATAACCTGCACAGCCTCCTCTGCATTAAATTTCTTCTATGGTTTTCAGGGACCTCCAGGACCTGTTGGAATTCTCGGACCTGTGGGCCAGTCAGGACCACCAGTATGTTAGAGCAAAATATAAAATACTATTATTATAGAAAAAGTCAGTTTAAAGGAATCTAACATTTACATTGCTGACACTTGGTAACATTGTAGGGCGTCGATGGTGAACCAGGTCCTCGGGGTCAACAGGGCATGAATGGAGCTAAAGGAGATGAAGGACACAGAGGGTTTAAGGGTTTACCTGGTCCTGAAGGACTACAGGTAATCCACTGACCATGATTTCAAATTCATAGATTCTTTTCTTTTGCTAATCTCGTTTTGCGTGTGAATTTTTAGGGAATGCCAGGAACACCAGGGGAGAAAGGAGAGAGTGGCCATGTTGGCTCACTTGTGAGTATAATTCATCAGTCTCTTCTGAAATTCACTGACCCAGTCTCATTCCCTCTCTGTTCTCTACACCACTTTTAAAGCATTTTGCACTGAATTTTGACTTCTATTGGTAGAGCCTGAGATAGCAGGTTGTATTTCTGTTAATGGTGTCAAACTATTTTATAAAAAAACATAGTTATTGAAAAGGGGTAAAACTGCTTCTTACATGGGCTATCAAATCAATTGAGGCAATCACTACAACTATTCTGTCATTTTGAGCGTATCATTGCTTTTTTTTGTTTTTCTTCTATAAAAGCTGAGTTTTGCAGCACTGAATAGCCACTGTATGGCCACAAATAGCTCCTCATTTGTTATGGAAGCTAGGTTATAGTTATAAAACCAGGGCTTGGCACAACGGCATTATTGTTTGACTTTTGTCATTGGCTGATACGGGTCTTCAGTTGATGGACCCTCTGCCTCTGCGCTATCTCTTCCAACACTGATGCAGATTTCAGCCTTCAGATCGTTTCATATAGTGAGCATTAAAAACCAAATTGGATGCCGCTGGATACAATGAGAGAGATAAGCAAAGTAGCTGAAGCAAAACACAGCATTTTCAAACAAATGAGGTTTTATTGACTTAAATTGTCAGCTTCCGCGCTTTTCTTATTCAAAGAATCTGAAAAGAAAGGCCAGGATATAATGTTTATTATTGGTCCAAGCCCTCCATCACAACTGAGAGAGATTGGAGTCAGTATCTTCCCTTTGTCTCATAACATGACATCTAAAATAAATCCTAGATGCAAGAAAGAATGAAGATTGGATGCAACAGAAAACCAAGATTGACAGAACAGAGGTAGTGGAGTGGATGGAAGAGGTGGGGCAGTGATTGTGAGCGGGAAGATGGTGTGACAGCAGCTAATCAGATTAGCTGAGCTTTGGTTGTCTAATGAACAACACCCCCCCCGTCACAGTCATCTCACTACGCTGTCAACCATGAACACACACGCTACGAGATTCTCCATAGCTGCTCGGCACCACAACCAGATTAAGGAGCAAATCATCAGAATGGAACAAAAACAAAAGACAGAAAGGAGGGAACTGAGGGGCGAAGCTGAAAACTCTGCGGGGAAGTTTCATTCATGTGTGAACATCGCGGATCACAGGATTCTCCCCACTAATACGCCAGCGTCTCTCCACCAGAAAAATGGGTTTCCTCCATCTCCACAGTCTCCGCCCGGCAGACTGTCTGTCTTTCTGTCTCGGTGTCTTTGCAGCAGAAGGCTCCCTCCAAGACTTCAGAGTGATTCAGAGCTCAACATCTACTCAACTCAGGCTGACGCCAAGCGCAGTGAGAATTAATTGCTTGGCGCTGTCTTGAGCTGCACAGGAAAGTCAAATCCCCCACCATCACTGAGTGAAGATGTTTTCAAGCACTAGAAAGAAATTTTTAATTAATAAGAGAAGGCGTAGAGAGAATCAGAGCCTCTGCCATATTGAGGCTAATGACCTGTCTGGACATCTTCAGTGTGTGACTCAGATAATGATCCTAGATGCGGGGGCCATTACATAAGCAATCCACCACGGGCAGACTAGTTTTATTTAATTTGAGGAGCTGCAGGCAAGCCTCAGCCTTAGTTCGTCGGTGGATCTGATACGCTGTAACTTCTCCTGTCTAATAATTACGTTTCTTTTCTCTACTTACAGGGGCCTCTAGGACAGCATGGCCCACGAGGTCCCCAGGGACCAGCTGGAAGTGAGGTAATGTGTAGCTTATTTATTTTCTCAATTGGTTCATCTGTTTAATTTACTGAATCTGGCCTGTTAAGACGATATTCCTTAAGAGCATAATCATTGATAATATATAGTATAACCAGTGTCACCAAATGACCAAAAAATCACCCTATATTGAATGTTGGAGATATTTCAAGGTAACAGCTACATGCCTCTAAGATACAGTATCAAACTATTCCCTCTGCATTTGTCACAGTGCCTTTTCCTTCCACATCATGGTTTATTAATAATTTCCAGGTTCTCCATTTATATTCTCTTCACTTGGAAATTTGCCACCACAGAGCCTTTTGAAATTTGAATTATTAAGTAGTATTAGGATACGATCTACAGGAGGGAGTTATATTTACAGCTCTGTAAATCATTAACAAGTGCTAGACTATCATCCCTGAGAGGCAGTTATATTTACCCCTAGTATCGGTCGTCTTCCGACAGCCTCTCACACTGGTCAATTATTCAGCAGTCAGTTACAGAGGCGCATGAGCCGTGCCACGCAGACACGAATAGAGGGTGGGCGTCGTAGATGGACTGATCCTAGAATACTGCGTGATAAATTGGCTGGGATGGTATGTGAGGATAGCATCTGACAGGAGAGGCTTTGTAGTCGTGTGCGGCTGCGCTGGGCCCTCGCGTCGGTGCGCTCTACCGAACGTGCGCTTTTACCGGGTTTGTCTCGCGACGCCAAACACTGACACCCTGACACACGTGCACAAAGGAATACGTGCACATGTGCAGCGAACAGTGACCAAGTGAAACAGTATCCATGTGTGAATGCTCTTTTTTTCTGTGCTTTGATAATCCTGCCCCAGTTTTAGCTTTTTCTGTGGGAACAGAAGCGGAGATATTTCTAGCAGGTTCTTGTTTGGTGGCATTTCGATTCACGCAGCTTCGTCTCGTTTCTGCCACAGGGCCAACCTGGAATGCCTGGTGGCGTTGGTGAACCCGGGTCTGTTGGAGAGAAGGTTAGTGCTGCCCATCGGCAACTGCCCAGCGTGTGTGTTTGTGTGTGCACAGCGTGTTTTTATGGTGCTGAATATGCAACTTTGCTGGCAGGGCGATGATGGTGACGTTGGGGACCCGGGGCCCGTTGGACAGCTTGGCGTTATTGTGAGCCGAACTGCCTCCGTTTCTCCTTCCATCTTCTTCTTGCTCTTCTTTTCCTTGTCTTTTCATTGCTTGCCAATTGATTTGCATCACTGTTAGGGTGCTAAAGGGGATGTAGGAGACAAGGGGGACTCTGGCCTTTCTGGAACTCCTGGGCCTCCTGGACCTAGAGGAATACCGGGAGAAGATGGATCTAAAGGCACCATTGTGAGTCATTCATCGTTTTCTTGGTAATGCCACACAGTCGATGGGTTTTACCTCAGGTTTTTTTTCTCCACAGGGTCCCATTGGATTTCCTGGAGATCCTGGGCCCCCTGGAGAACCCGGTGACAATGTCAGTAAAATTATTTCATCATTTGCATGTTATTCATCAGTTTACCAAAGTTTAATCACCTCTTTTCCTATGTTTAGGGGATAGATGGTGGGCCAGGGTCTAAAGGAGACAATGGAGAACCTGGAAAAGTGGTAAGAATCACAATTCTCTTTAATATCCTTACCTTTTGTCATCATCATCATTTTTGTAACTTTCTTTCTGTTTAATTTCATAAGGGACCACCCGGGGCCTCTGGAGAGCCAGGTCCTCCTGGACCTCCTGGACGCAGGGTGAGCTCTTAGACACTTGTTTGTGTGAATAATGCATTTTTGCACTCTGATCACAAGCTCATCAGCCTTTTATCAACCCCAGGGTCACATAGGTGCTGCAGGAATAGAAGGCAAAGAAGGCCTGAAGGGTGCAAAGGTAAGAATAATGACTGAATATTAGTCTTGCGTGGTGCCATTTACAAAGACTTTCATATCTTACATTGCTCCTGTTGTCTGTAGGGAGAACGAGGGATCCAGGGTCCACCAGGAAAGATAGGCCCAGTGGGCCCACAGGGGCAACCAGGGAGGTTGGGTCCAGATGGTCTTAGAGGTATCCCAGGTCCTGTGGTCAGTACAGTTTATGTTTGCTTTTGTTTGTTTTGATCAGGTCAACCATTGTGATGTCAGATGAATTTTAGCTGTTTGTTTTCTAAGGGCGAGCACGGCTTAAACGGACCGCCTGGAATGAGTGGACCACCAGGACCAATTGTAAGTACTGTTGAGACACCTTTGATGATAAGTTATGATTTCTAATCAATTCTAAAGGTGATTTCAATAACTTTATTTAGATGTGTTTACCCTGGTTGATTTTATAGGTTAAAAAAAGAGCTAAACATGTGATGGACAAAATATAGACCTAGAGTGATCGAGTTGCTAATGGATGGAATTGTTATTGATTTCACAGCTGCACAGGCAGTGTTGGCATGTCAGCCAACTTTTTTGGTGGTATCAGCTGGCTGATTTACTTGACTTTGTTTACAGGGACCACCAGGCCTTCCTGGATTTAAAGGAGACCCTGGAAACAAGGGAGAGAAAGTGAGTCTTCCACCTGTTAAAGCTATGCTGCTCTGGACAGAGGGAAACAAAGGTGACGAGCCTCTGAACCCGTCTGTTACTGCAGGGTCATGTTGGGATTTTCGGTTTAGTCGGTCCCCCTGGAGACCTTGGTGAGAAGGGAGACAGAGGTCTGCCGGGGATCGAAGGAACCCGAGGGGCTAAAGGAGATGAGGTACAGTTATATATTTGCACCATCTTACAATGCAGCAGAAACATTTATTCAAAATATGACTTTGCTCATTTCTAGGGTGTAGTTGGCCCACCCGGGCCCACTGGGCCACCAGGACCACCAGGACTCTCAGTGAGTGGCATATATTTTTACAGCATCGGCATAAACAGATATGTTTTCAGTGGCGTAAAAACTACTAGAACGCTATATGTAAATAAGTCAGATTTTAATCTCACAGATGATAATGCTTTGAATTTAAATGATGCTGTAGCAAAAAACAATTTAAGAAAGTCAATGTGTAGATTAAAAAACACTAATGAAATAATAATAATACCAGCTGTCAGGTGCTTAAATGGCAAAAATGCAGTGTTTTTTATAGACAGCCTCTTCATACGGCCGTTCATACAGCAGATTTTAAATGATATCCAGAAGCTCAGGAACTGTAGTCTTCTGCCAAGGCACAATAGTCTTCTCAAATTAAAATTCCTGGATCTACACCAACACTTAATGGGTTCTTCTATGGCTCATTGCCCATCCTTCCAGGGAGTCTCATTGAAATCAAGTAGGTTTTTTTGTGTAAACAAACAAAAACACCACTAACAGATGGATGAAAATGTAACCTCACGGTTGAAGGTAATCATTAATTATTTTTCCCCCACTGAATCACCTTTAAGGTTGGTGAGCATAAAAAACAGACTGAGCTCGTTTCTTCAGCACAGAGTTGGTCTTTTTTTTTTCTTCTTCACATTGAATGCATTTTATTTCTAAACAGCGTAAATTAAAAATCTGCACTCAGTTTCATCGAGATCCAGAACCGGGCAGCCTTTGTGTAAATTTAAATTAGCCTTGTGTTTAAAGCCTCAATTTTCTTCAAAAGTCATCTTTTGACTCCCACCATGTTATTAAAGTAGGTGATCTACACAAGCGGTGGGAGCAAAAAAAAGAAATACGGGAATTACACAAACAGAAGTTTTCATTTTCAAGAAACTGCAAAGATCTCATCATTCTAGTGTTAGTGTTTCTAACAAAAAAAGACATCAGCAGCAAGTAGCTAGTTAAGTTGCTCATTTTAAACTGTCCATTTGAAAAAGGTGCTTGTATAAAAACCACCTGGCTCAAGAGATAAACAGGTGATTTTACAGTTCTTTCCGAATCGTTAGAACTCCTCACAACCTTTGATTTAAAAACACAATCTCTTCACTTTCAGGGTGTAGTTGGTGAGAAAGGATCAAAAGGAGAAATGGTGAGGAGAGTACTATTCATTGTTATTGCATGTAAAATGTGACCAGCTCCCTGAAGCCATGCAACAGAAAAGCATGTTTGTTGACCTTATCCACTGAACTGTCGTCGCAGTGGAGGCTTCAGCTTTGTGTGTTTTCATTTTTGCTACTATTTTGAAGACGTTGCTTTGCTGTGTTTTCCTTTGAAAACCACTGCAGTGTGTCTTGAAAAGCTTTGCCCACAGCCCACTGATGCACACGGCAGCATAATCCTTTAAATCAACAGCCATTTCTCCTTGATAAGCCTGGGATTTAGAGAGATGCTGTGAGTCTTCAGGTGAGATGCTGTAGACTCAAAGGGTTTTTGGCTCTTATCTTATTGTAGGGTGTTGTTGGCCCCCGAGGAGATCCAGGCGCCGCTGGTCCACCTGGACCCCAAGTAAGTGTGGCCAATAATCCATATCACATCCTCTTCATTTCCATTACTGTCCGCTCCCTTCCAAATTCACATTTTGCTCACCACTGTGTGAAACCTCCAGGGACCCCCCGCGACAGCGATTGAGCCTTTGCCGATGAGGGAAGGCAGACGGAATAGGCGAAGGCAAAACAACAGAGAAGAAGCAGCATCCAGAGAGGAAGATCTCGATATGGATGCGTTCTACCAGGGAGACCAACCCATGGAGGACTTTGAAGGAATGGAAGAAGTCTTTGCCACGTTGTCATCCATGAAAACGGAGGTGGAGTTGATGAGGAGGCCACTGGGGACCTTTGAGAGCCCTGCCAGGACCTGCAAAGAGCTCATGATGGTTCAAAAAAACTACAAAGATGGTTAGTCAATCCCTTTCTTAACATATAAGCAATAATTCATTTATCCAGCCCATATTATTTTATTACAATGTATTATCCCCATGGCACATTCACCCACAAAAAAGCAATTTAGCCGATGAAAAGCTGCTTTTGATTTTATCAGCTGCATTTTTGTTCATTAAATCACAGCGTGGCATTTGATTGTCCTTTCTTTGTGTACCTGATAGGAGACTACTGGATTGATCCTAACCAGGGCTGTCACAGAGACTCCATCAAAGTCTACTGCAACTTTACAGCTGATGGAGAGACATGTCTGTACCCAGACATGAGGATTGAGATGGTACTGCCCTTAGCCACCACCCGCTCTACAGAGCTGACCTCATCATATTACATTAGGGCAAATTACTCCGCTTATCCCTTGAGCCTTAAAATTTTTTTTTCTTTTGCCTTCTCTCTCGCTCTCTCGTTTGCTATAGGTGAAATTAGCAGCGTGGAACAAAGAGACGCCCGGGAGCTGGTACAGCCAATTCAGGAAAGGCAAGCAGGTACAAAAACATGCATCCTCGGCTCTTATTCATGTCCATGCGAGAGCATTTTTACAAATCGTTTCGCTTTTTTGTGTGGGCATTCAATGTGTGTGCTCATCTGTGTTTAAAATTGTAGTAATTTGTCTGGCTGTGAGCACAAGAGCATGACCAGCAGTTGGTTTTAGCTGCCCAGAATATCTCACAAAAAGGAAATTGACCCTCTCTCTCTCCCTCTCTCTCTCTCTCTGGCCAGTTTTCAATCTCTGGAAAAGTTGCGTTTACTTATTTGCCTTACTCTATTGGGTATTTATCTGTGTCCTCCAGTTTTCCTACATCGACAGAGATGGGAACCCGGTTGACGTTGTCCAAATGACCTTCTTGAAATTGCTGAGTGCCACAGCCAAGCAGGACTTCACCTACACCTGCCAGAATTCAGCGGGCTGGTTTGACAGTGCGTCTGGCTCCTACCAGCACGCCCTCCGCTTCAGGGGCAGCAACGACGAGGAGCTGACACAAGTCAAAAGCCCCTTCATCAACGTGGTGCACGACGGATGCCAGGTCAGTGCGGCAACATTATGATTTCATCCCACTATGATGACTGGACTGAGTGCTTCCTCTACTGTGGGAGGGAAATTCTACTGAGTTGATCCAATCTAAGATGACCCAATTGCTTTTTCTCTTTAATCCTTTTGTCTTTCAGTCTCGAAAAGGTCAGGAAAGGACTGTTTTACAGATCGACTCCCCGTCGGCAGAGATACTGCCTATTTTAGACATCGCCGCATCAGATTTTGGCAAGGGCAACCAAAAGTTCGGGTTTCAAGTTGGACGAGTGTGCTTCAACGGTTAACATCTTGGGAAGTTTATAGTAAAATAAAATGGACTGTTGCCTCTGCCCGAAGCAATCGTTGCTGTTGCGCCTGTATGGGGCAGATTGGTGGTGTATTATTTAAGACTTTTTAACAGCCAAGTAATTTGGCTTTACAACAGTGGGAAGAATGGAGCAGCAACTGTGGGAACAAAGCACATTTACCAAAGGAAAAGCTTCTGATTCGATATTTCATTCTTAGTATTTCTCTTCATACAACCCTGTTTGAGTGTGCCGTGCCCTCAGTAACCGAGGAGACCACTGACGAAGGAGACTTTTCTGTCTGATCAGAGAAGGAAGACAACCGGTCACGCTGTGGTTTGGGCCAGTCGAGTAGATTGTTTCACAGCAGAGATCAGCAGAGATTGCTACTTTTTTTTATGTCAAGTGCAACCGAACAATTCAGATTACTTATACGCTCAGTCTTCATGATGACAGTTGGTCTGGCATATTAACTGCGGTCTCATTTTCTGTATACAGGAAGGATAAAGTCTCGCATTTACATTTCATCCTCCCCAATCGTCTTCATTAGTATTCAGCCGGCACAGCATATTATTGAACCTGACACTTGAACGCCTAATGTTGTCTCCCTTATTGAACGGCTTCCTTCCAGGGCCTGGATAATAAGCTTTTTGAGCCCTTCACGTTGGCTAGAATTGGAGTACTTTATATGTCAGGCTAACTCTGGTATAACTTGCTGTGACGTACCTCGGTAAATAGGCTGGGGGTATTTCAGGGCAAAAATTCAGAGCATGCTGATTAAAATGTTCCGTCGCTTTAACTGCAGTCCTTCATTTTGATTTCACACATCCTTTGGAAGCATGTTACAGCAGCTGGCAGAATCTGTTTTAATATTTCTGCCTTTAATTTCAGCAATTTGTTCATATGCTGAAAAGAACATTTTGGGGTTTGTGTGACTGATGATTTGCTCTGCCATGGTGCTAAAGATTATTCTGTTGTTTTTTTTGTTGTTTTTAAATGTCACTGTGTTTTGTGTTTTTGTGGCCAGGATTAGAGATGGAGCAGGAGGGAGGGTTATTGCTCTTTCAGCTGAAATAACGTCCTTAGAGACTGGTGCTTTTATTTCGCACATCATCTGCTGAAAGGAGGTTAGGGACAGTCCCGAGAAATGTTTTTGATCACGTTAAAGGGAAACTCCACTGTTAATCTATATTTGCATTGAGCTGTTCGATAGACAGGTAGGATTTAGCAAGATTTTTTCTTTGAAATGGCTTAAATAATTTTATAGCTGTGAAACGAAAAAAAAAAAGCTCTCCCATTCCTCATTATACATGCATGCATGCTATTATAAGTTATTCCATTATCACCTGTCTGTGGAGAAACTCTGGGATCATTTTAGCAGGAGGGGAGGGGTCGATGTGACTACACTCGGTGCTTAAACACCAACATCTTCAACATGAACAAGTAGAGCTGGGCAATTTCATTATTGTTGAGTTTCTTAGTAGAAAATTGCCCATCTCCTGCAAACCAAAACTGACTCTCCAGTTAGTCATGTTCTTACATCAGCTGCTCTATTTGCTTCACAGCATTTAAAGTTTCTTGTCATTAACTCCTCTTGTCCAGACCCATCCTGCACTGCCCCTCCTGTGTATAGTCTTTGTTGTTCTAATTTTATATACTGTACAGTTTATTCTGAGGACTTTATGAGCAGTAAGCCGTTGCCTGAATGAAAAATTAAATGTATTTGTCCAAAAATGTGTGAATAAAAAAACAAAACAAGAAATGACTGGTTTTCACTTACTCTTCTTACAATTTTCAAGACCTGAACTGGTGAGAACACCATCAAATTTAACAATCTCTGCAATATCTAATGTATGAAACAGACGTGTGCATTTTCTCTTGCAGACACTAAAGTGTTTGGCTGTTTTCCTCCTTTCTTCTACCCTCAGCCCTTGACCAAGAAAGGTCATTGTCACCTTTACCTCAAAGTAATGATTAGTCAGAGCAGTGTGAAGGTTATTTGGACAATCCAATGTTCTTCTTATATAATGTTCAACTCAACTTCTTACCTTCTGTCAGAAGAAAATATCACCGTAGTTGTGGAGAGAGCCAAATATTAGCAAATCTTCATGGAACACTAATTCACAAGAATAAACCCTGGAATTGAAAAATCAAATATGACAGCTGGAAATTGTTGATGTGAAGTCTTTGTACAGTGATAACATGCGCAAAGCATTGTGGGCGCTTCATTAGTGATAACAGCTTGCATAAATTTCACTTCGGTCTATTCCCTAACAAAAACGTCATCCCACTGCAGTGCCTGACAAAAAGAGCCCATTCTGCTACATTCTTTGTTATAGGTGCATAGCCGCAAGCTTTAGTGTGGAAATGTTTAATTGTCTTTGATGTTCAGCCCAGTTTCTTCACAGGGTTGAGCAGAAATGAGCATTACTGTTTGGTGCTGAAGCTTTCTGCCTGCTTTCTTTTTATTGTAAGACACAAGCCTGTCTTACTTCATCAATACATCTTTACTTTGGCCCCGTTTTGTTTGTTCTTTTTGCTTCTTTAAATCTAACTTGTGTGCCGGGGTAGAACCCTGTTTCCTCACCACCCACCCCAGTTAGAATATGGCGTCATCTTCCATGTAAGAAATGTGTGTTTGACTGTGCAAGCTGCTGACAGTTTAACATTTTGTACAGATGGTGGAAGGACTGAAGTTGGTTTGTGCTCCACATGCTCCTCGTGTAGGCCTTGTCTGTGTGGGTGTTTGAAATCATAGCAGGCAGACAAGCAACTCTCCCCCCTGGTCCATTTCAGGGCAATGGATCATCGCTGTATGCACCTTTCCCATCAAAATCACCTGCTGTCAGAGCATTAGTGGAACTGCTTGGAATTCTTATAGAAGAAGAAATGCAATTCCAAAACTAACCAAAAAAATGTCGATGTTTTGAGCATCTCGCGTAAGACGAATACTTGGCAAACTGAGTGCCCAGATTCAAACCACAGATTGAAAACACGCCCACTGCCTCCAACACACACACACACACACACACCACTCCTAATTTACCATCTGCTGAAATTTTCAGCTTTCGCCGCTACTGCTGTCTGCCTTGTCATCCTCGCTTAACTCAAGCCAACTCCAAGCTAATCCGTGGGGTCTTATTCTCCACAGTCGAGGTGAGACATGGAGAGAAACAAGTGGATGTGGCTAATATGAGAACGCAGGAAAGGCTGGCCTGTGTTGTGTGAAGCACTGAGGAAAATTCCTATCTGTGCGCTCTTCGCATCCAGGGCAGACAGTGTTAAAGATTCAATTCACACCCGATCAGGAACGCAGAAAGAATAACCACATGGGATCGGCGTGGAGCTCGGTGTGTGTGACTGCATGAGAGCAAGAAAGACAGAAAAGGATTGCTCCATGGTCCGACTGCTCAGTAGAGATGATTTTGACAATTATTTTCTTGTATAAATCAGAGGAGGCAGCGGGCGAAAGGGTGCAAGTGAGACAGACACTGAGTGATTCAGCTGTGGGAATACGCTTGGTCCGACCTCAGCGGAAAAGCCAGGGAAGCTAATCGTTTCCATTCACATGATCGCTCTGGCTGCTCCTGCATGTGGACTTGAATGCAA
The DNA here is from genome assembly GCF_003711565.1 of Takifugu flavidus. Taxonomy (NCBI): domain Eukaryota; kingdom Metazoa; phylum Chordata; class Actinopteri; order Tetraodontiformes; family Tetraodontidae; genus Takifugu; species Takifugu flavidus. The sequence goes on from NC_079537.1 coordinate 9,131,741, forward strand.
AGGAGTCTTCTCCCCCTCTCACTTCATCCCAGCCCACCCCACCCACCCCATTTTTCTTCGCCCTGCCTCCCTTCCCACTCTGAATGATCAATGCATCCTGTCTTGCATGAATTCCCGTTAAGGCACTGACACGGTTGTTATTCTATCACAGAGAACCTGGCATGGCAGAAATTCATGGCCACCTGGACACTGTTCATAAATCTTTCAAGGAAAAGCTACAGAGAAAACAGAGCCGTGTGTGACACACTAGGAATAAATGATGCTCAAAACTGTCATTTACTTTAAAGAGAGATACAGGCAAAATGTATTGCTTATGGTGCGAGGAGGCTGAAACACATATAGAGATGCTAATATTGTCACAGTCCAGAAAAAGAAGGCAAAGCAATCACTAAATAAACTCTCCTGTAAAACTGGCAAAATTCGGAATCATGTTCCACTGTGGAATGAGTACAGTTGAACACAACTGTTAATCAATGTGTTAAAGCAATGTTCTAAATTAGGGAATTATTCCCTCTTTTTCCATTCAGCTTTGCTTTCATCTGTTTCTTCAGGCTTCCCTTGCAGGCTGGGCTGTAAATAAATAAGAGTCAAGAGTAACAAATGGCTGTAGGTCTTTAAATTGTACAATCGTGGGCAGGCATGTACGGGCTTTTTCGACCTTGAAATTCAATAATCCTGCGACAGATGTTTCACATATAAGTGCTGCGATTTATTGATGTCCACCACAATGTTTTGATATAAATTCGGTGAACGATGCCAGTTTCACTGGCGTGTGTGTTATGAAGACGTACTACCACCATTTCTGAGAGGCTGTGGGTTGATGTGCGTGTGTATGTGCGCGCCTGTTCTGCCGCAGTGCTAATGAGAGACCCGGGGTTTCAGGTGCTAGCCCTTTGAGAGAACAGGTGAGTGACAGTGCTCATGAATAGTGATGTCCGACAGCTGCTCATTAACCAGGAGACTGTCTGTCAGACCAAAACATCAGCCCCTATGCTCACACGGGCACACATTTGCAAATAAAACACACCAACAAGCATGAAAATGCATGCACATGCACACTACACCACGCTGACACACCCAAGTATAGTGGCTTTGGCATCACCTTCATCTGGGTCCCTGGTGCCTCCTGCAGAGCAGAGGCCAACGTCTCTTTTCCCACCGGCAGCATGAGCAGAATCTACCGATTACCCAGCATGCTCGCAGCACCCCCGCTGGGCCAACAGCCTCACTAAATATTCAAACACCTGCCAGATGTAAATTCTGGACGAGGCCCATGAGCAAAGGCTACAAACGATTAGCATGAAGATGTATGTTCTTTCAAACCAAACGGTCATTAATCTTTATGACACGTTTGGGAAATATTTCCCGACCTTCATATAAAGTTCTCACATAAGTTGACATTGCGCAAAGGTTTATCAAACATTGCTCCATGTGCTGTTTGTTTTAACTTGTTTGAAAATGCAAATAAGGAGAGCAACCGAACAATTATGGAAGCCAATAATAGAGCCACTGCCTCCTATAAATATCACTGGACATGAATGCCTGAACCTGTCGGACTGGGATGGGTGGGCACAAACCTATTTAACAAACAAGCCCCAGAAATTATGACACTTGTAATCCATGATTATACAGGATAAACATCCTTTCAGGCAGCATCAAAGACAGAAATACCTCTAAACAAGGCCAAAGAGTGACGTGTAATTTCTTAGACATATCTTATTAGAAACTGTAAACTGCAGTTGTTATTATGGCCCCCTGCAGCTGTACAGGGTCGACATTGACCGGACCGCTGCCTTTAATCAACTGCAGAACTGGAGCGCTGTGCATTTGTCGCTTTCCCTGCACTGATGGCTGGTGTATGAAGGGCACAAATATGGTGTGAAATGCATTGATTTCCTGTGGAAAGAAGTGTGTGTTGCCAGAAAATTAGTTTCATTCACGCACACTGGTACTGTTAAGCCTGAATAATGAATGATGCAGTTAATTTCAATTATCTGATTTGAATTAGCATTGTCTAAACTGAATAATTGCATTGACAGAGCTGAGTATAAATTACATTAACTCGCCACTCTTGCAGAGAATTCTTGTAGGAGACAAACTGACTGCATCTAATCTTACTCAAACAGCTTCAGTTATCTGCACTCACATTCAAAACTAGTACAAAATAGTCAAATAATTCATATTTAGTTTTAGCCACACATTATATAATTATTTATTGATTCATTCATTTATTTAAGTTACTAAAAGCTACTAATTTGAGATGTTGACAATAATCTTTGGTATTGTCTTCTGTGGACTGCGTCGAGCTGACTGGCAGCAGAATAAACTCAAAGGAGTCGGCAGCCAGGCTCATTAGCAGTCTACTGGTGCATTGAAGTATCATAAACAGTCTTTTGTCAGTCAGCAGGTAGGCAAATAGATCAAATAAATCAGACAAACCCAAACAGATGTAAGTGGAAGACAGTAAATAATAGGAAATCAGCAGGTGAGAAATGTGTGCAGCTCAGGCACAGCATTCACTGCTACAGAAACTACAGGTGATGAGAACTCTGGTCATTTGTTCTCAGTGCAGAACATCAGCACTAATGTTCTCATCTTTGCATAGTGATCATGGAAATGTACCTTTAAGATTTGCTTTGCAACTTCGTAAAAAAGGAAAATTACTCATGAATTTAAGTCATGTTATTAACTCCTCTTTGGCCACTTACAAAAGTCCAAACTTTAAATTGTGTTGCCCTGATCATTTTGCAGATGGGAAACCGATCAAAATGTTCATTAGTACATTTGCACATGATCCAATTGTCTTTGAGTGGCCTTCAAAAATCCTCCCCCATTTATATCAACTGCAGTTTCAGAGAAAATTGTGATGGTATAATTGGAACTTCATTTAATCTTAAATAATCTGATGTTCACATAGAAGCATGTGGCTTTCACACACACACACACACACACACACACACACACACACACACACCACACACACACACACACACACACAGACACACACACACAAACGTTAATTTGCAAACACTTTTAAAATCATATCGTTCTCCTGCTGGGTTGTACACGTCTTGTCTCCAATCATAACTGCGTACACTGGGTACACACACATTCACACACACTCACACACACTAACGGGCGCAGTCACCCTGTCTTGGAATGAGCCTGGGATTGATTCTAGTAGCATCTGGTGAAATGAGCAGTCACTCTGAATAGGCTAAGGCGTCACATATTCCAGATATGAATGGAGGAGAAATAATTGAAGAAAGTGTTTTATATGTAAAAGACAGAGGAGGCAGGAGTGGAATTGAATCTCTGAGAAAATGAAGAGCGAGTTTTGTCCCAGAGGACTGTCTCAGTGTCCCAGCCTTGTTTGAAGAAAATAGAAGATAATTAGAGTGGTCAATTGCTTCCACGGGGCCAAACACCACTCGGATTCTCTCTCCCTTTATCTGTCCTTCATTCTCTCCTTCCTTTCATTTGGTGGACTCTTTTTTAATGACATCTTCTACTCAATTGTCAGCCTATGGTCTGTTTGTTTAAACTTGGTCTGCATTCTCTTATCCACCCTTTTGTTCTTTTCTACATCTCATTCACTGCTTTTCTGCTTTATTTACCACTCTCTTCACTGGCCTCGCTCTTTCCTGTCAACCTGGCAGGTGTGGAACAACATCAGTGGACTGGGTTAGATATTCCAGGCACATGGTCACAAGTGATGGGCATAAATCACAAGCGTTTTGAAGTGCATGAGATAGGGTCCTCCATATACTGAAGGAAAGCTCGATGAAAGAAAAATTCCCTCTCCTTTTCATCGGGTTTCATGCCACGGCATTTCACTTCTCAATTTGTGCAGCATCAAACTCTGGCCCGACACTCGTGTGCCTTGTGACTTTTACTGAGTATCCTGATATGTGTGAATATTAATGCAGCTTTAAAACCCACCAGCAGCTTTGTAGCCAAGAGGTGGAACGGAGCCATTCACCAGGAATACCGGGAGCCTTTCTCTAGTCTGATCCGCTTGGCCTATCCGTTTTACACATATCCTAGTAGCTAACTTGTTGGCATGCCAACAACATGTTACTATAGCAACAGACTAGCCAGGAGGCCGATTCTTTTGTGTTTGGGCATGTAATGTTGCTTGAAGCCTTCCCTGGGGGCCTTTGTTGGCAAACCAGCAGACAACAGGGAATATCTTTTTTCAAGCCACAAGGAGTTAAAAAGCTTCTCCATCATCCTTCTTCTGACCCAATCCAAGTGAAAGTTCCAAACTGGCACGAAAAATACCTTTGCTCACTGGTCTGTACATATCACTTTGACGAGTGAATAAGAAATAAAGCTTCTCATCATCTCATTGCTTTGTTTTTTTTTCAATTCCAATCAGCTGAGTGCCATCATAAATGAGGATTGCTTTTTACTGATACACAGCAAGTCAGGACTACACAAATGAAAATCATTGCAAAATCAATTGATGTGCTCCATAATTACAGAAGAGATTCCTTGAGCTTCCAATAAGCATTTGTCTCCCAGTGTGGTCACAAACCATCAGGCAGCATAAATAAATCTTGGTGTTTTGTCCTTGTGCTCTCTCCTCTTGCACATAGCTTGTCCTCTGTCTACCCCTCGTGCTTCCAGTCCCTGGATATTGATTGGGGTCCTACTATGGTGAGGAGAGATATGATAAATAAGGAGCCAGTCACCATGATCAGCTCTCTCTCTCTCTCTCTCTCTCTCTTGCTCACTCTCTCTCTCGTATCATAACTTAAAGGGAGGGGTAATCATCATCCACAAATTTGTTCCTCAAACACATGATTGAAGGGCAATGTTAAATATTCAATTTTACCTGAAAAATTGTGGCACCATGCTTGTAATTTCCACCACTGCAGTGAAAGTCTTCAGCTAGAAACCATCGCAGATTTAATGGATGTTTCCACTCCGCTCATTATAATAGCCTGATCTGCACACACGGCAGCGTATTCTTTAACACAAACATGACACATCATGACACATTAGAACTCTATCAATCAACCTGAATTCCACTGGAGAGGGAGAAAAATGAGCAAAATTGATAGTTCCATTCTGATATGTACAGCAAAAAACTGCAATCTGCATGCAAATGCTCGCGCAACAGCGACTCAAGCGTAGCATCATCTGTAAACACGAGCACAGAGTGGGGTAAATAACTGCCAGTATCTCTTGCAGCACTAGGTGCAGCAGTGCAAGGCTTCCCCTCAGATTCTGAAAGACCTATCTGTATCAGGAACAGCACACCAAAAAAGCAATTTGCTTTGTCACACAGAGACATGCTTGACTACACTGAATAATTGCACTGCAGCTCTGGAAAGAGCTGTTTTCCTTTTATCTAATGAAGGCCTTCAGGGGAGGGAGCCCGGCGTACTTTTTATGTGCTTGCAGACCTATACTGTAGGTGTGATACCTACTATTCGGGACATTTATATATTATAGACAACTGCAAGATAAGCAATTGTGACATTAAGAATTCCTCTGTTTCCCCTCCACATTTTTCCTCTGCAATATATTGTTTCATTAATTCTGCAAGTTGCCTTGCGGCTGTGTCCAGTTTCAGTTTTGAGGCACTCCTCTGACTCAATAATGCAGGAGCAGACCGGAGAGTAAAAATCCCCATGCCAGCATGGCCTCAGACACTAATTCGTGAGAAGTGCTGAGCCTACACTCTGCAACCTCCCGGCCTGCCCCCTCGGAGCCTGACAGAGCACTGAGGAAGCTTGAGGAGCATCAGCTTAACTGACAGAGGAGAGGAGCAGAACGGGCCTAATTGAGAACTGGGACAATGGGGGACGATGACAGGAATTTCAAAGGAAACATTGATCTTTTCTTCCACATTTTCTGTATTATTCATGTTAGTAACTGCAAAGGGCAAGTGTGATATCACCAGAGTGTCAAGAGAAGGAAACGGAGAGGGTAAAAGTGTCAGGTAAGACAACGATTAAATGTGAACAGATAGCTAAAGCCACTACAATGACTACCTATGAGCCCAGGAAATTATTTGGCCTTAGTGACTCCAAAGCATTTGTTCCACAGTTGAACTGTAATTAAGCCATCAGCCACAGTTTGGGGTCTTTAACTTTATAATGAAGGGGAGTGTGCAGCTTGTGGAAGAGCCACTATAATCATTCCATGTGCTTAATTATGTAAAACCATTCTTTTATCCAAATAGTCCCCCACTCTTCATCGTTTTTTCCTCCCTCAAGTCTCTGCCAGGTTCTAATGTTTTAATGCAATCGGCCCATCATTAGGTTACAGTTGGAGTGGGAGATTTTACATTGAAACAATTATGTTGGGAACAATTAAGCACAAATGGCTTGCTGGAGATGCAGTACAAGCAGAGAGTAAAAGAGGAAGAGTAAAAGGACACATCTGTCTCACCAGTTAGCACAACAGGAATTTTCCCCAGATGGGCTGGGCTCTCCTGGGCCTCCTGGTGATTGCACACCTGTTCTGTCCCTGCAATCAGCTCACCTGACCCTCATTGACGCCAATCGGCTGCAGCATAAAAGCCTCATCCTCCTTGCTGTTCTTCGTCTGCATGGTAATTTGTTGCTAGGCTATCCAAAAACTTGAGCTGTTTTTGCCCCTCTGATTCTCTGGCTGTTTTTGAAATGATTTTTGGATTGGATTTTGGAATCACGGACTTGGTACTGCTGGCTCAGCTAAATGGTTGTTTTTGTCTATTTTTCTGCATTCAGCCACTGTCTCTTTGCTCAGCCAGTCACGCCTAGCCTCCTGCCTCAGTCTCGGTTCTCTTCCCCATCCACAACCCTTTTTGCCCCTGCTATGTTGTATTACAACAATAAACATTGTTCTAACGGGTCAGCAAAGTGATTCTCTCTTGAGTCGTAAGCACGAGCTTAACAACAGCCCCTTTAATATTGGCCAGAGGCATTACTGCTCAAATGGAGGTAGTGTAAGAAAAAAAAAACATTTTCTCCCTCTCTTTCAAAGCCATATAGAACAAACATCAGCTCAACTTGCATGTTTGCTGAATTACAATTGGTCTGTTACTATCATTAGTGTGCTAGCCTCACTGTGATAGACGCGCTGGATGATGCAGATTATTTTTAAAAGAGGTAAACACCATCTCTCTCAGTGACACTAATGGAGACAACCTAGTAGCACCTTCTGAAATTGATGAACATCAAACTCACCTTTTCCAGTGCCTTAGAGATCACTATATACTGCTGAGGGCTCAAGACACAGGCACACGTACCCGTGCGCTCCAGCTCCCAGACAAGCATTCTTAATAAAATACTGTGATCTTTATTAACTTACATGCTGGCTGTAATGTTTGTGTGTGTGTGCGGGAAGGGGGGTAACAAAACAGCCCTAAATGCATGAAAAATACATGAAGCTGCCACCATTTCAATGGAGCATAAAAAAACAGCGGAGAAAAAATGTCAACAACCAATAGCTGCTAGTTTCTGTTGCTGCAGGCGACATGGACTTTGGTTTCCTCGTGTTTCTTTCCTTACGCATTATGCGTCATCTTTTCATGCAATTAAACACAAGCACGACTCGATGAGTGCAACTCGGGGGGACATCCAAGTTCTGCTCCATGTGGATCTATCCTGCAGAGATCAGGGAAACGGAGCCGTGTGTGTGTGTGTGTGTGTGTGTGTGTGTGTGTGTTTGCTGCATTTTGGTCATCGTTACATGTCTGTCAGTTTGTGTCTTCATCTGTGAAGGGCAGTCCTTCACTGTTATTCTGTTCTGAGAGGCACGAGCACGCCGCCATGTATTTAGTGTCAGTGGTGATGACCGATGTTGGTGAATTACGGCGAGGCGCAGATGTAGAGCATAGCAGGACCTCTTAGCATAAACTGCAACTCAACCTGAGTTGTCCTCCCTCTGGTTGCTGTGGTTACCGACAGGTAGTAAAGTGTGACAGCCCGGGAAAGGGTGTTAAAAGCCATGTTTAAATCCATCGCCAGGCAGCCATCTAGTATTTCACACCTTTATATCTGGGCAGTCGTCCCAGAATTGCTAAGCCAAGTAGGGACCATTAACCTTCTGACCTGGAGGCCACTTGTGTTTTATCACCTCTTACTTGTTTAGTATTATTAAAAAAAATTAGGCTTCCTGTCATCATATAAAAAAGAGGTGATCCATTCCACTGCCTTTGTCATATTTTATTCTGACAGTTAAAGATTTGCAGCCTGACATATTAACTTCAGAATAATACCTTTTCATACTGACAATCTCCAGAAAGTTTGTTTGAAATTTCAGTTTGGATTTGACCTTTTTTCACAATTAATGATGTGAAATGACAAATCAGTTACGGGTGAATATGTTCTGCTGCAGTCCATTTTGCTGCACCAGGCTGTTTGAGGTAGAAGGAGGTGTCATGGTGTTTACATAAGCATCGATCAGACAGTCTAGCAATCACCGAAGGGCTGCTGAACGTGTCACATACTGTTGTAATATATAGCAAAGGCCTCTGTAATACATTAGCAGGACCATCAGGGATGACGCTTGACCATCTGTGTGTCTGGTGACATGTTTTCCAGTGGGTTGGCGTGCGAAAGCCTCTCTGTATTTGTGCATTTAGCAGTGAAGATTAAACAAATACGTCATCTTTTTCACGTATGTTCTGGTTCAATAGCACAGCAGCACTGGCAGCAGCGCCAACACATACCAATAATCACCAGGACTTCCATTCTAAAATGTACTGGATGCTTGTAGAAAAAATGGAGAGGCTTCTGTTCATTAACACAATCCAATTTGACCGTCTGTGCTGGCCCGTTCGCAACCTATAATCATCCCCGGGCCTGATCTACCTGACTAACTTGTGCTTTAACCACAAACATTGCTCCAGTTCTGCTCCACCGGAAAATTGAAGACAACGTGTTAACGCTCATTTTACTCTCCAATTATTCAAAGTGAATCACTCCCGGAAATTGAAAATCTATAATGACCGGCTTTGTAATAATGGGTTACTGAAGTAGTTCCATCTAAATGTGGTGTGCTTTAAGACTGAGAAAAAAAAACCATTCTGTTTGACGGAGAGAAGCAAGAAAACAGTTGCCAAAAAAAGTCCCTTTCTTCCTCAAAGCAATAAAAAGATGGATTGGTGCAACCGCAGAGGAGGTGGCAGGAAGAGGAAGAGCAGCACAGTAATGCCTGTCTGTGGGGACTGCAGGAGCCCCAGAATATATCTGGGTTTCTACACTGCACCACAGGATGAACGTCTAGGAGGTAGGAGACCTCCTCCTCCTCGGCATGACCCTGGTCCTTTCACCCTGTTTAGTGTCGTTTATACTCAGTCCAGCACCTTTTGGAGAGAGAATCCCTAATACATCAGCATTCTATGGGCTTGCATTTACATGGTCGTCTGTATCTGTTGTTGCTCTCACACGCAAATAATTAGCAGAGATGGAAGGTGTTTGACCTGTTTAACCGCTGCCCTGCCCTTGAGAGTCCTGTGCTCATCAGCATTCACGCACCCATTAGGAGCAGTCTGGGATTCAGCATCTTGCGTTCGTAGAGACACTTCAGCATACAGCCAGGGGTGGGGACAGAGCCTCTAACCTGGTCAAACCACTGTGAAGTGGATGAGTCAGCCAAAGCTGCTGCAGAAACGACTGCTGGAGAAGAGGAAAAGCAATACCTTTTGCTCTCCTCTGGTCTTTGCAGTTGCCACCCTGATGCACAACCTCAAATTCCTATTTGATTGCCCTCTTTCTTTCATGTATCTTTCAGGGGGGCAGCAACATGGGTGGAGGGCAGGCACCTCTTTTGAAAGATAGAGGGATGGATGTCACATCAAAGTCTGAATTAAACCCTTTTTGGATTCGGTGGGAGAGCTATTTTTAATGTTGTACCCGCTACAGTCTACTCGCTCACAACAAAAACACATTTAGCTGGGGGGGAAAAAAACATCCAATAATGGTTGAAATGCAATTTTTCTCCCAGTTCAGTTTCAACATCTGGCTTAAAAATAAGACTAGAACACCCAACATGGGTAAGGACAAAGGCTTTACTCAATTATACCAAATACGTTTGCTGAAGGAGTATTCACGATATTCAAGTAAACACATTTAACTATAATGTGAATAGGGAACTGTTCACCGTTCCAAAATGACACGAAAATTGAACAATGAAAAGAAAAAAGCATCTCTCTATCAGTTGGTTGGTCAGTGAGGCAGAGAGAGAGAGAGAGAGAGAGAGAGAGAGAGAGAGAGAGAGAGAGAGAGAGAGAGAGAGAGATGAGTTCACGCACGCACTTACGCACGCACTGGCAGGCTTGGCTGCGTCAAATAGCCCTCTTTCTTTCATACGGCGTCCGACCACGGGCGTGCTGCTCCTAGCGTTTGCACCTTGCAAGCGCAGCAGTCACCTTCCAACCTCTGCGCCTCTCCTCTGCTCCGCTCGTTCGCACATATTCCCCCGGTCCAGAGCAAGGCACCGACAGCCTCTGAAGAGTGTGGAGCAGTGGGACCGGGCTTTTTCTTTTCCTCTCCTTGTCGCACAGTCTGTGATCCACAGAAGAATCGCGGCTGGTCACCTCGCTCCGCGCGTCCTGGTGATGAGGCTGGTGGCGCACGGCCGACACATCATTGAAGGAATCCGTCCGTGTCTGAAGAAACCGCCCCAGTAACGGGAGAGACAGCAGGCAGAGGTGCAGGAACCTCTGCTTGGACACTACCATTTCGGCTGACATGCATCTCTTTAGTGCAATGTTCCTGCTTGTGATGTTAGCTGCGATGCCCTGTAAGGTAAGAACTCCCGCATCAACCTCTGAAAACGCGTTGTGCAAAAGTTCCGAAGACAGTGCAGGTCCACTGTTTAGGCTCGATTAAATACAGGCAACTCCTTTATTCCGAGAGCAAAGTTAAAATTACGCATAGATACTAAGTTCGAGGATTTGCGCGATGTTGCAAAATCCGGAGTAATTTCATTCTAGATTTTTGTAAACGTAATAAATAAATTTATTAGGGATGTATGAGTAGAATAGGACGCATCTTGTTCATTGTTTGTGGACATTTTGTCTGTTTACAGCGCGTACCTGTCTCTGTTGCAGAGATACAGGTGTCCAAAGGAAACACCCCCATTTATTGAAATGACCAAATCCGCTGAAATCATCTGTGCGCGATTTATGGTCGAAATCGCTGCAGCCATAACCCAAGCCCTAAATTAGACCAGAACCCACAAATGGTTGTAAAGTAGAGACGTGTGACGTGTGAAAGTGTCGCGCAGTGATGAATGACAAGCACAGAAGAAATACGCGCTCCTTTGGGAAAAATAAATGATGAGCTGTGATGTGACGGTTGTAAATTGAAGTGAAGGGCGGTAAATCATTTGACCCAGAAAAGCTCTCAGCAAGGCATGGACATTTGAACTTGAAGGGCTTCAGCTGGTCAGCACCGTGCAGACATTATATGGTTTGCAGACAGAGCCACAGCACTGTTTAGTAGTTCTGTGCAGCAATTTATTCAGGAGCAGGGCTGCTGCCTTCTGACTCAATTATCACCTCAGACGGAGCCAGTCAGTCCCAGTGTTGGCAGCAGCGCCATAATCTCATCAGGCTCTGTTCGATTTAGAAGAAATATGCTTGTGAATAATAGGATCAGGGTGATGGCACGACTAAAGGCTTCACGGAGTCGCGTGCAACAGTGCAGTTCTGCAACACGTGTTGAGGCCGAGGCCGGTGCACTCATCGCACCGTGCGCAACCTTTCCCTCCTGTCATTACGAGGAAAGAAATAGCCCGTAGATTTGTGAGGTTGAGGAATAAATTATCTATAAAATGATGCCTGGATGTGAAAACACAGCAAAGGGCACGCGTTGCACCGCGCATTAGTGTTTTTGTGCCACATCTGCAAGGAGAGTTGGAAAATTGCAGTTGACCTTTAGCAATAGTTGAACCTGCAGCCTCTTCTCAGTCTGGTGAACAGGCCGTGCCATCCACCTCAGTGCCCGAGTCGCAGCTTTACCAGGAAACTGATTTAATTTCATGCGGTGTGAAACGAAGCGGACCCAAACCGCTCTACGATGATGTGCCCACTTTCCCCTTTGACTCCATTTAAAGCATCCAGATTATTTTGTTAGTGAGATGAATACAGATCAGCTTTGCTATCCTACAAACAGCAACGCCTTCACCCATATATTTAAATAAATGAAGAATAAATCATGTCACAGACTTTTACACCGGAGATCAAGCTGGCTCGTTATCATATCTTATCCCAGTCCGCTTGTAATTGGTGTTAGGGGGAACATTTGTTCTAAGTGTTGCATTAAATATTAAAATAGAATATCCTTAATTTGATTCCACTTGACTCATTAATATGGAAAACATAAAAAATCGTCTGTCTACTACAACACCAACAACATCGAATACGTGAGAGCCGACATCCACGTGTTCTCAGTCTGAGCACACGTCCGTATGAAATATTTAGGCTGCTTTAATGAGACAGATGCAGTGCGCTTGTACACATGCTGCATGTGTTTCTTAAGTACCCATGAACCCCTGGAGTCTTTGGCGTGAATGATACAGAAAGGCACCTGTTTGACATCAGTCCGTTCCTGACAGGGCCTTTGTGGCTCAGCTTCTTTCTGAAGCATCCACCTGGGTCGCGTGTTCTTTTCTGAGTCCTGTTTCACAAACCAAAACGTTTTGCAGAATTTATTTTTTATGTGCTATCTTCACCTAAAACACAAGGGTCATTTCAAATGTGCCCAAGGAGATTTATCTCCTGAAGAACCCAATCTTCCAAATAATTTATGCTTTAAACTCTGTAGTGTGAATTATTTCACTGTGGATTTTTTTCCAAAGGAGATTTATTTAAAAACATGAAAATAGACTAAATTCATTGACGTCCATTTCACCAAAGAGGTTTTCCTTTCTTCGTGAGACTTCAGTATTGGATTAATTGTAATCATCATAGAAAGACTCTCAAAAAATAAATAAATACAGCGGCACGAGAAATTTGTGGTGGACATAAAGTTGATTGATTTCCTGTCTTGGACTTTGAGGAACTTGATTGCATCTATTCTTAACCAAAACATAAAAACGAAGACTGGAAGCATCAATGTCAAATTATTCTTCTGATGAAAAAACCTCCACAACACATTCTGTTGTGTTCTCACTGGACAGTAAGCTGAACAGTCATTGGCCCAAGACTTGTGGCCCCAAACGCTCTCCGCTGTGTGGTGGGCAGTGAACAAACACTCGCTTTGGTTTTATGGGAGAAAAAACTAATTGCATTTCCTTCTCAAAGGCTCAGTCACCCTGTGTGAACCACTGGCAAGGACCTACTTAAACTGTGTCTGCTGATTTGACAACGGTTGGATTATTTTTACTTGTCCGGTCCGAGCGAATATAAATCCAGACGAACCTTTGCTGTTTAAAATAGCCGTTTACTAAGGGTGAACTTTTTTTATATTGCATTATATCGCATTAATAAATCTGCACTGAACAGTCAGATGACCCAAAAACTGACACCGTCTGCAGTCCCTCCACATGCGAGGGCAACAAGGACAGAGCTGCATCAGAGTCGGGGAGGACAGACAGCTGGCTTGGCCGATATCCAGTCCAGACAGTTTTGAGCCGACCACTGACCTGGCAGGAACCCTCTGGACAGAAAACTCTTTTCCTGGTGCTGTTCCAAAGGGAGCACACCAGAGGGAACACAGTAAAAGCCCTCCCTCTGACACGGATATAATGGAGCCACTTGTGGCAAATTTCATTTTCTTGTTTTTGTAGCAAAAGCCTCTTACGCCGCAGTTTCACCAAAATGCCAAAGCTTGTCAACCCTTGCAGGGGGGAGGGTACAGGTATTCAGGAGGAGGCACACTAGGAAACAGAGTGCATTCTGCCATGCAGCATCCAGACCCCGAGCTAGAATTGAAAAAAAGACAAGCTGCAGGGACGGGAGTGTAAATCTGCCAGGCAGAGACAAAATGCCTGGCTTACATTAGTGGCACTGCATGGTCACGTATGCCCAGCGAAGGTCAACGTGCAACACAAACACAACTCAAATTTACTTTGTGGCCAAGAGTTGCCTGATATGTACGCAGTGTGTATAATGTATACCATATCTCCTTCTATGTCCGCGGCCTGTTGTCATGTTCACTGTGACTGCGTTACAATCATGTTTAACACAATGAGCCGGCGTTGATGCACTCCCCATTATTATAGGAAGGTGCTGCTTCTCAATCAGCCCCAGATAATGAGGTTGCATTACGTTTGATTCGGGGCTGCTTGAAGAGATTGTATTGTGTATTCCTGTGTCATGACTGATTAGGGTAGCGCTTCAATCAATTCACAGTGATGATAAAACAGTGCCTGAGCCACAGTCGCACCTCCAAAGAGAATTGTGTCATAAAAGCCGCCCTGCATAAAGACAGAGGAGGGATCCGCTGAACCTTTGTACTTTTCTGGTGATGAGCTTTAATAAAGCTGGCTCCTCCTCACCACACAGCTCTGACAGTGCTGGAACTGCCGTTGATTTTTTTAAAAATAAATAAATTATGAGCTATGTATTGGCCTAACAATGTGTCCTCGTTCAGGCTTCCGGTCATTGTGCATGCTTTGTGATAGCAGTGCTGAGGGTTGTACTGGTTTGTTTACCTGTTTCTGGGTCAGTCTTCTAAATATGGCACCGAATGACTCAGATGGGGGCGATATTAGTACCTGATGATGGAGGTAAACTTCCCAGGCTCCAGCCAAGGGTTGAAATGGATGTCCGATTTTTCCTGTAGATGAGGCTACAGTCTGGATGTACTTGGCTAATTGATGAGTAGTCAGGCGGAGAAACATATGAGGTCAACAAGCAATGTCTTCACTCAGGACCTGGTGGTCCACTGGTTAGCATAGACAATGTAATTATCTCTCATTTCCAACAACCTGTTTTAGCTTTTTGAAGCACATCAGATGTCATATTTCCCTTGACTCTTTCCTCCCGCTCGTCGTGGGAAAAGCAGCTTCATTTGGATGAGGCTTTGTTGGTTTTTCAACATTTCAAAAGCTTTAAAACAACAGAGCAGCTCTGTTTTCAACTACTATCCTCATGAGAGTTTCCCTTTTGGGTGTCAGCATTTATCAGTTATCCCTCGGGAGCCACCATACTTACACCTTAAAATGGGTTTCAAAGTCAGGTAATGATGATGGTCCATTGTCTAGCCAGAAACCCTGGTGGCCCGCTGACCTGAAGGACCATCAACATGGCTTGGGCTTTCCATAGTTACTGTAATTAGAGAGGTCTTACATGTCTTCTGGGAGTGTAAATACAGATGTTACAGCTTTAGGGACAAGCTGGTGCCAGCTGCACAGTCACAGCCCGATTAAGTTTGATTTAGGGATGTGTGATAATCTATTGTTATTAGCCAATACAATAATCATCATTACCTGCTCACGGTGGTCAATAGCAATAAGATGACTAAATAATAATAAGCAAGAACTGATGACGAATGTTGTATTTAAACAGTAGGATGAAAAACATTCAGATTATGTCGACCTAAGGGTTGAAAAAAAATGCCACGAGCTGCATTAATGCTGATAACCAGTTCTTTTTGAGATAAATAGAAATAAACACAGGGATAAATATCAGCCAGGAGTCTGTAGGAAGTCCTTAAAAAGCACATTCCCCACCGCAGCGTCAGGTTCTTATATAACCTTTGTATTGTTTCCTTCACACTAACAAATTTTAAGGTGACTTATAACATTCGTTGTACTTGAGGTCTTCCTCTTCAGAGGAAACAGCCTCCCAGCGTGGCGCCACACTAATCCCTCGCAGCTCGCCACATCTTCTCCATGGCTCTTGTTCCTCCTGGCTGTTTTTCCACCACCTACAGCTTTGGAGTTTGTGGGCCTGCTAGATAAATGGAAACCATTATCGTTGGCTTTATTGTAAATTTCCATTATCGTCCCATAATTCACCAGTAGACAGGGCGCATCCTTGGTTTCAGTGCATGCAGGAGCGAGAAGATCAAAACGACTTGCGTTTGCTGAGCTTATAGTGGCCCATTCTTACCTCATTTACTGCCTTAATTACTTCAGACAGCTTCAGATGACTCTATAGGATGTTATTGGTATGCTGGCTGTCAATGGTGGATGAAATGATAAGCTTGACTGGTGGGATGAAAATCATCTCCCAGATCGCATTATCTCCTCTAGGTTCTCTTCCTGTCTGTGTGCGTGTGCTGGTGGGTGCAGGACTCCCAGAGGTTTGTGCCTCTGACTCTGAGCAACAGTGACATTTCTCTGACAACACCCAGAACAGGCAAACACATGCACTCGCTCATGCGCGCGGAAACGCTGTCTGTCTTTCTCACACACGCGCGTGCACGTGTTGCTTTTGTCTGCCTTTCTGATTCTCCTTTGCGCTGCAGCTCACAAACATGTCAGCAATGGCATCCAGAGCCAACCAACACGTTAAATCAATACCAACAAAGATGGCTGAGGCACCTTAGTCGGTGCTAGGTGACAGTGGGACTGACGGATGCTGATTAGAGTCCAGACATGTTTGATCATCAGATCAGTGCAGCCGCTGGTGATACACAACAATCAGAGGTTACCGTGGCTTCCAGACTTTGGGGCTTTTCTGGTCCGTCCCCCGTTTTATTGCATCGCGGTACCTTCTGACCAGTTTTCTGTACGACCTTGCTTTCCCCAGCTCAATGAATCTTTTATGAGCCTGGCAATGTGGGTTTCTGCGTAGAAGATTGGAATATAAATATGGCTTGTTGCGCCTAGAGCTCCACTTGCCGCTCTGATACAAAGGCTTCCAGATGACGGAGCAGATTGGACAAGTTGCCACTTGAGCAGTGCTCTTCGCGTCTCTTTGTCTTTGTCAGAAAGACGCGGATTTCACACCAGCGCGTCAGATGTAGATTCTCCCACCTGCACAAGCACATGGACAGAGGAAGAAGAGGGGGAAAAAAACCCTTGGGGAATATTTTTCCCTCTGAAATTGATTTTTTTTGGTTTATTTCCTCCCTGCATTTTTAGGAACAGTGGCACAGTCATGTTTGCAGCCTGTCCTCCCTTTCTGAAATCACCTGATCTCACACCAGCTCATCTCACCGTGTTTGCGGGTCAGAATTACCTCCTGCGGGGGCTCTGGTTTTGTGGACTGAAGGATGAGAGATACGTGGTTCAGCAGTGGCCCTCTAAATTGATGCACTTTTCGCGCGGCGCTGTCAGAATAAGTAAGCCACTATGCACGGCCATTGATGAGGAAGGCTTTCTGTGAGTGGCTGACAAGGCTTTAAGGTTCCAGCCAGGGAGGCGTAGGAGTCCAGACACTGCTGCATATCAAGCAGGCTGGCAGAGTTGCTGTCTGCAGACCCACACTGAGAAGGGCGCTGAGGTCTTTTGATAGAGACACGAGATGCCAAAGAGAGAGAGGACAACATGCTACAGTAGAAGAAAAATAAGTCTGGATTCTATATGTGGGTATGGCCACAGCAGAGTGCCATAAAGGGAACAACACACTGCTAATTAGAATCTCTGGAGGCATCATTTTAAAGATGAATCAAATTAGAATTATGACATTTACTGCAATAAATTGGATCTAGCTTTGATGAATTACATAAATTAGATGAAAGTGATGTAACACGCCGACTTTTGGATTCATTTATTATTGATCAGTCGGCTCAGTTTTAGTTAAGCACATTAGTCTGAAGGCTCCTACAGTGAGTGTCGTCCAGGAACCATCCATCCATGCGCAGCCCTATCGATTCCTTGCTAGGCTCATTTCACAAATACTTTGTGGCCTTGTACCACACAGCCACTCCTTTTATTTTATTTTATAACAAAAGACATCAGAGTACTGCAAAATATTCCAAAAAAGTCTCTAAAAACAAATCACCCAGTGAGCTCCATCTTGGCCAACTTAAATGTTCATGCTGATTGTGCCTTTAAATAAAGTGCTGCACGCACGCACGCACGCACGCATGCACACACACACACACACACACACACACACACACACTGATTTAGTGATGAGGTTTTAGTGGGTTGTGTTTTTGGACACTGGGCTGGAATCAGTTTCACAATCATGAGCAGTAAGCGTGTGAGAGGCTGAGAGAAAGAGGAACAGACAGAGTTGGTAGAAATGGAAGATTGCGGGCTGGGTAGAGGTAGAAATAGAAGCGCGTCTCTTCTGTTCCAGACTGCCTGCAGGATGATTATCTTTCGCATCTTAACCCAAAGAAGAATAATAATTAGAGGACTATTACACTGCGGCGCCATTATACAGTACTTCCTTATTGGCACTCAGGGCTCATGCAGATTGTCTTTAATTACCCTCATCCTGCCTTGTCTATACAGCTCCGTTCAGGACAAAACAATAGCATGTGCGTTCACTCAAGCAGCTAGAGGGAGGGAAGATGAAGAATTGGCCAGAAAAAAAGAAAAAGGAATATAATGTAGAGTGGCATTATTGTGTGTGTGTGGGGACATCACAACCAGCTGCTATGACATCATATTTGTGTGCTGGAAGATATCCAGCACAATACCTGAGCCCACATCTCCCTCTGGCCCTGGAAGAAAAGCTAGAAGCTTTAAATATCAGTGAAATATACAGTACAGTCAAGTGGTGTCTGCCTGGGCTGCAGGCGTCCGTGTTGCGTTTGTGTGTGTCAGAGACGAGAGCTTCAGCCACAGTAATGGTGATGCGATGAATAGATATTTCAGGAGAAGTCTCGCTTTTGAAAGCCTAAAGCTTCAGGCTGCCGCTCCCCTCGGGCCTGGTGCTCATCTCTTACTGCTCTCAGTAGAAGTAGCAGCACCCATCCAGCTGGTGCACGGACCTTCAATAAAGTGTGCTTCTCATCTGCACTCCTCTAACTTCTGAGGTTCATCTCTGACACCTGAATGCACCTTCTGCTTTTCCTGTGCACCCAGGCATCACCCACAAATATACTGCTTGGGGGGGTGGGGGGTGGGTGTGAAGCCTGTAGATGTTCAGTCTATAGCTTCAAATCCAGACATCTGTATAAACCGAGCCTGTAATGACACCAGCTTTTTCTAGCGTATATTTCCTCACCGTAGTCTGATAGAGCAATAAATTCAGAGATGCATCTTGGTGTAGTTTATGATCAGCTGTGCTCTGCATCTTCTAAGAGATGTGAATGAAGATCCATCACCATGGTCCTCCTCTGCTCCTTCCTCCAGCCTGCCTTCTCCTACCTAATAACGAATACACACACACACACACACACACACACACACACACACACACACAAATGGCTGCCAAATGGCAGCCTAAAGAGGGGGAGGAGGGGGGTGCTCTGTGAGGTGTGGGCACCACTCTTCATATATGGAAATGTCCTCCTGTCAGTTTGTTTATTTAATCAGTTTCGTGAAGACTTTTGAATTCATAGCATGTAACGCACGTTAACACACAATTAACGATGTATTTTCAATAATAATTCCTTCCTCTCCTTCAGCGTTTGAGGCACAACTTCACAAAAGCACACAGAGACAAGCCCATTTGTTTATTTTGGTGTTTCTCTTAACCATTTTGCCCACAACTCCATGCAGCAGTAAATGTAATACTCCGTTCGAGGCGGTTTTTCGACTTCTCTCCGTTGCACATCGTGCCTGTGCTGTGCTAATAATGTGGCCCTAATTAAATGTTACAGCTTCCCTGAGCATTAATGACCTGAAGACAAAGGATACAAATGGAGGTTTCAGTGTGAGCTTGGACAAAGTGGCTGGATGAAAGACTGCAGGCTGGTTCTGTCCCTTCATTACTGAGACACAGTGGTAACTGATGGACTCTGGCCATTGTTGGATCCAGAGCATTAAGGGTTCTTCTCTCTTTTTTTAATAACTGCTGTAAACTCTCCAGCTGTAATTGGCAGCATCCTGCCGCTCCTCTCTGGTTTTGTTCGATTTGCTATTGCAGACAGGGCGCAAAAGGAGACAAGATGTAAATTCGTCACCTTGGGGATTTTCAAAAGCATCGCCATCTTTTTCTCTCCTTGCTGTTGGTTTTCCTCCTCTCTGTCTCTCTGAGGCTCGGCTAAACATGAAAATCTGTCCTCTTTTGTGTTCCCCATCACCTTATTCTTTGAGTTTTGAGGATCGTGGTCATCACCTCATCACTGTGATGCTGCCACTGCAAACAGATGATATTAAAATGATGAGAATTCCTTTCTACTCAATTAAAAGACGCCGCGTGCACAGTCTGACATTGCTGTGAATCTTTGTGGGTTTTTTGGGGGGGTTTTTGCAGATAGAGATGAGGTCATAAGCATGTTTAACCCTTACCCTTGTAATTATCAGTGGTTGTTTCAGACTGCGTGAGGGCATCACTCTCTCGACAGGAATATCTTGAATTCTTGATTAGCGTGCAGGAGCAAAGGTCAGGATGTGTCAGCACAGCAAAGAAGGATCTTTTTTATGGGACACTGGTAATCAAGGCGTGTAGTCAGGGGTGATCATCGTAATTGCATACAGTGTGTGAACGTCTGCATGTCCATATACGCCTGATTGCCTCCATGTGCGGGCAATTTAACCGGGCCCATTTAGCCCCGGAAATGCTGTGCAGACTGTATTCAGCTGGTGCGGCTGGCATGGGTTGGTGCAGAACAGTGGAGGACTCACGCTGCGATGCGGAGCACATGGCAGCTGATTGCTGCATGCAATTCTTCTCTCTGATCGCACTTTTCCTTCATGAGCGCTGAGCGAAAGGATCCGCATGGGCCAAATGGATATCTTCATTACTGCAAAGATAATCAGACCTATGTCATTTAAATCAAAGCTGAATGTTGCATTTGAACAAATATCACATTGGTTTCAGTTTACAGGTTGAACATCTTACGGGTCACTAATAACACTGAAGTGAGGTGATCTCGCTTCACCCCACATATAAATGTAACAATTTGTGCCAGAATGACTCTGTCAACAGGATTTAGCAGGTTCTCTGAGGCGAGTGTACTGTGAGCTGGCATCAGTATAGGCTGATTAGATAGAATAGTCTCTGGAGACAACGGATGGACTCACCACAGGGTAATGTAGGTGTGTTACAGTCAATACGGTCAGCCTGACACACTTACGCTATTGATTTTTTTTCCACGGGAAGGAAAGCTTCTCACTTGTTAGCAGACATGACTGCACAAACGTGATCTTTTTTCTGTAATTTATAGGCCAGTGAGGCTATTGGTCTCTTCCTTTATTTTCTATTATATTATGCAGATGCTGCATACGTAACCTGCAGATCACTGAAAACTTGTTAGAGGTTATTGTAGATGTGAGGAGAGAAAATACAGTGTCGACACACGTGCAGATCTGTGGCTGCGAATTCAAGCAGGCCTCCCGTGCATCAACAAATCTGTCGCAAACGCATTAAATGCTCCTGTATTTTATTTTTGGAGGTTGTAGTGCTTAAAGATGTGCTGATGTTGCTGGACATATTGAGTCTATATGCATTCATGGTGCACACTCACTCCTATTTTACAGCATATTGAACTAGAGAGGCTGTGCTCTCTGTACTCTATGCATGTGGGGGTTAGCGCTGCAATAATAAAATGTAAAACCCCAGAGGAATATCCTTGGTCAAGGCCCACAGGAGCTGCGAATAGATTAAATACTCCTCGTTGAAGCGCGGCGATATGCACCAGCTTCAACCCTACATTATAACCTCTTTCTGTCATTTAAACTGTTCCCATGGTAATGGAGGTCACACTCAATTTAAGCTGATTTTGATATATTTAGAAGGCAGCGGGCCCTCGTGTCCATCATCTTATTTCTGAAGGACAGTATTCTTCGACATTGGCATCTTCCAGAGCTCAAGCGGGGGCTGTGTTTATGTGCAGCCTGGCCGTGTCAGTCATAACAACTCTTCATCATGGTGACGGATGTCTTTGTAATTAGCTGAGGTGTAATTCGGTCCTTTATTTCAGCCACATCTGTTTGTATTCCCAGCAAGTAAGTAGGCAGTGCATGGTCTTTTCTCCTCCCCAGTAATTTTACCTCACTCGT
Source organism: Takifugu flavidus (assembly GCF_003711565.1). Taxonomy (NCBI): domain Eukaryota; kingdom Metazoa; phylum Chordata; class Actinopteri; order Tetraodontiformes; family Tetraodontidae; genus Takifugu; species Takifugu flavidus. The sequence continues at coordinate 9,153,707 of NC_079537.1, forward strand.
AGCACGTCCCTGTGGCCTCGGGGCTTTGTAGCACTTTACTGCCATCCATCGATGGGATGCTTTTTCTGCAGTTCGCAGGATTTTATTTTACTATTTGAATTGATTAAAACTGTCCTTTAGAGAGCATGCCCCTGGCAAGAAATGCAGAGGACTGTTTGGGGGTTTTTTTTAGCTTCTGTCCATACAGCATACGGCCATATTGAGATGTTTGTGGAGAAACGGTCTCCCTCCGTGTTTGCATGTCTGGGTCCGAGGATGAGCCCAAGATTAGCGCTCAGACAGTTCATGACAGAAATAGTCAAAGGGAGGACACACGCAGGGCACAGGAGGAGACGCATGATATGATGCCATTTTCCCCAGAGGGCCCCAGAGAGACAGCAGAGACTGTGAGAAGACTTAAAGGCGAAATAAAATTCCCAGGGACAAAAAAAAAGCAGCAGCAGAAGAGGGGAGATAATGGCAACAGTCAACGTCAGAGGGCTAATTATCAGAGTGGAAATGATGAGGAACGGCTTTGAAAAACAAGATAAAATGAATACATTTAAAGTTAAAGACTTCCTTGTGCTCCTACTGAATCGAGGCTTATTGTGACAAAGACCCTGTGATTGGACAAATGATTGGCAGAATCTAATCTTTTAGATATGTTCATCATTTCCCTATATTTTAAATCAACAAAAACTGACATCTGACCTTCGCTCAAGGGGGCATTTGTTTCAGTTGTTAGAGATCAGAAATGCACTGCTAAATCAAATACATATGCAGAATTGTCCATACTAATGTTTGACAAAAAGAAGACTTATATATAGAACAGGAGACATGAGAGCTTCTGACAGCAGCCACTTTGGATTCAGTTATTGTGCATCCATCAGGTGCAGCGTGCACACAGGAAGAAAGGAGTCTGTGCTAATGATGCAACACCAAAAGGCTAACTAAACTCAAAAAATACAATAAATAGGAAGGATTTATTTTTCATCTCAACTGGAATCATATAATACATCTGGATACAATCGATTTTGCATGTTACTGTTTCAACTAAAGTGCCATCCTATTTTGGTAATAGGTTTTATCAAATGTAGCAGAACACTAATACTTGTGAGCCCTTTGCGGTGGTTGATAAATCAGCTTCACACACTATATACTGACGCTAGCTGAAAATAGAACATTTTTCTCTCCCTTTCTTTAAGCCTATTTTCAGGCCTGGCTGAGACGTAGCTCAAAAATAGAAAAATGCATTTAATTGTATGAACATCGTGTGTTTATTTTTTTTTTAGACATTAAAGAATTGTCCGATAAGAATTTAATAGCTGAATAAAAATTTAGCAGTGAGCTGCTCAACTATTTGATATTTGCTGCCACCTTGTGGAAACTAAAATCGTTGCACTATCAGAAGCGCAAGCTCAGACAGTTCGCCTTCCCGAAGAAGCCTCCAAGCAAATGTATCTCCTAATTACCACATTTTCTTCTATAAATACTGAACCGATAATTATATTCTTTAACTCGTTGTAAATCTAGCTTGAAACGAAGTCCAATATTATCCAATGCTACTGTGTTATGCACAAAAACCTGAAAATAATTGAACGCTCGAATCCTTCCAAAAAAAAAATCTTGGTCCTAAACGTCTAATTATCAAAAAGCTAAATCTGTTCATAATTTTGATGTTTTTCCAGTTTTTTCCACGTGGGGGCAGAATTGCACCAAAAATAGGTCGACGATGTCGACAGCAGGTCGAAGGAGTAACGTTTTTGGATGAGGCTCAAAAAGCTGTCCCTTCTCTGGTCCTGTCAGAGTCCACCTCACACAGCCGGTAACACTCACCTAGTGTGGCAGGACGGTGGAGGGCAACCACCAAACTGAATAAGTCAGCAGATCCAGGAAATGATACGACTTGGCTGGATTGCCTGAGGAAGCCATTCTGTCATCATTATGCACGACTCGGAGACAACGTGATACCATATGAGTCCCAGCAAACTGCTGAAACTGCTGCAAGGAGACAAGAAGTGGAGCGGGTGGTATATTCAGACAGCCACCAAGCAGATGATTAATGTAAACTTAAACCATCACAGGAAAAACTGACGTCTTGACGTCCCTTCATCTAGTGCAGCAATTCTATTGTTATTAAAGTGTTATTGCTGTTATTGACACCAGCCCGATGGTGTCAAACTAAACTTTCACTTTCAGTTCAACATGTTTTGAAAGGTTTAAACCTTAATAAATACAAATATGATTCATGCAGAAGGTAAAATGCTATATAAGATACAAGCTACCGTAATCTATGACGTGTCATAAAGCAGAATAATGCTGCTGAAAGCGGGCGTCTCGTATATTAAAGGATGTGACTGCCATCTCCACATGTCTACACTGCCAGCCGTCTTTATATTTAATCTTTTTATACGTGCATATAACCCTGAATAAAAAAGTGCTGGGCACATTAATAACTAAAATTTTGACAAAGATGGAAAAAGAGGAGAATTTATTAAGTTGTAAAACTGGTCTGCAGAGGCTGGTCTGTGAGATCGAGGCGGCCGGTGCTCAGGGAAGAGAGAAAGGGAGGGAGAGAGAGCGACACAGAGAAGGGGGGAGGGAGGGTGAGGAGGAGGCAGTCACTCTGAGAGGGAAGATTCCAGCGTAATGCTGCTGGATGTGATCTGCTCTCCTAGAACCAGTCTCCCAGCGTCCCCGTGACCGAGCCAGTGCTGCCGGACTCCTGTAACTGTCCTTCACCCGCTCTGGGAGGCTGGGCAGCTGCCGGGGCTGTGGTCGGGTCTGACAGGCTGGTTCGGTGGCCGGGCTGTCTGGAGCCAAGGTTCATCAAAGGGCACGGCTGGGCTGGCTGAAGAGCACCACAGGAAGCAGACATGAGCGTCCCCATGCTGAAGATCGGAGCGGTGCTCAGCACGATGGCCATGGTGACCAACTGGATGTCTCAGACTCTGCCTTCCCTGGTGGGACTCAATGGGACTGCCATCTCCAGAGGGGGGAGCTCAGAGCGGATTGTCAGTGTGCGTATGGCAATTTTTTTTAGCTTTTCTGCACCTCAGTGCATGCATGCTGTCCCTCTACACATGAGCGGGGTCATAGAACAAAGCAGAGTGTGTTTCAGTAACTATGGATTTGGGACTTAGTAAGGGGGGGCATAGAGATCTTCACGTGAGCAGCGCCTAAACCGTTCATGAGCGGTGGCGGGAGACCGAGGAAGCTGCGCAGCCCTCTGAGGTAAATCATATGGTTTTTTTGGCAGGGTGAGGAGAGGTAGGGAGCTGTTCTGAGTGATGCTCTGGCTGATCCCATCTGTCAGCCTCCTCCGGGGTTGGACGGGTGATGCTCGCATTTAGAGGTGATGGGGACGACTGGGAGGTGCAGACAGCGCGAGAGCTGCAACTATGCCTCATTTCTTGAAATTCATTCAACTGGGAAAGAAAAACACTTGAGTATCATATACAAACACGTTGGATTTTGTCAGTAAAAGGTGTTAAGCTGGGAAAAAATAGTAAAAGCCTCCCCCTCCATGTCTTCTTTAATGTCTTGTCTCAATACGAAAAGTGTTTGTGTCTGTGTGTGTGTGTGTGTGTGTGTGTGTGTGTGTGTGTGTGTGTGTGTGTGTGTGTGTGTGTGTGTTCCTCTAAGTGCATTTAAGCATTCACACGTCTCACAGGTGAAGGCCCATCTGTTTGAAGAAGAGTTTTATAATTTATTATACTTTGTTTGAGCACCAACGTGCCACTTTCTGTCTGCATAATTGTGTTCCTGAGAGCCGTTGGAAAGAAACAAGGCTGGTTTAAAACAACACTGGTGTTTTTTTCTCATGTTTTTCTCAGAATCCTGCTCCTCCCCTGTCAGCGGCAATAAAAACGCTTCCATTTTTTCCCTGAGTAAATTTATTCTGATGAGGATTTAAGGCCGACAGGAAGCTCCGACATTAACGTTTCTGACTGGATTGAATGGAACATTGGCAGTAATAAGTGGATATTTTCTTTCAGGCGAACCTCTTTTACAAGAAACAGAGGGAGGGGAAAAAATGTAACCGTTTAAATTCATTTCATCAAATTTTCATCAAGACCGATGAGGCGGCGCAACGGTGCCAAGAAACATTAGAGGGTAACAGTGTGTGTGTGGTTATGGGAAATGTCATCGCTTTGAGACAGAAATCATTTCCCTCATAAACACTGGCACCAAATAAAAGTTCAGTGTAAAGCTTCGCCTCTAAGTCCCATCACTATTGATGAGACCCGTGTTGTGATGATGGCAGGGGCACCTCGTGACCCTCTCGGGGTTTCCAGCTCCGATCAAAGATGATTTAGCTGCTTGTGACGCGGTGGAGCGCCGGTGGCCGCTGCCTTGCTGCTCCTCGTGTGCGCTCGGCCCATATTTTCTCAGCTCGCAGCTATTTTCAAAGCTCGCTTTGCTTTCTTTCTGTGTCTGTCATCCAAGCAGCTGGTCTGAGAACACACTTGACTGAGATGTTGTCGGCCATCGCTGGTCCACACGGCACTAAAGTCATTCCTCACAGGGAACTGGTGTGACTAAACGGTCTGGCCAGCATCAACCAGACATCTGCCAGATGTTTCATGCATAACATTATCATTCTTACTGTCTTTTACAGCATTTAATAACCCTAAACATTGTTTATAATGAAGAAAAAATGCATCGGTGTAAAAGTGCTAAAGGAAAACACGGAGACATTTAGAATGTATTTAGGCAGCTTCAAAATGATTAGGTTTAGCTACATGAACAGAATCTTCTTGCATTAGAAAGAAAAGTATTTTATTATCACCTCTTACCTCACGCAGATCCCTTTCCTCATTAATTTGATGCTAATTTGCTAAAACATGTTCTATTGCTATTAGTATAAGAGCAGTACTGAAGCAGTGGAAGGTTTCAACAGTCTTTTGCTGTGATTTAGCCGTTAGCCCGTCTGCAGACACTCGTCTCTTTTGCTGTGATGCTGACGCTGCACTCTGCCCAGACGACTATTGTGATTCATTTAAAGACACCTAAACAATTGCAGGGGTTTTCGGTGCTTTTTTGTGCTGACGCAGCTCTACAACAAAGTGCTGTGCAAAAGTGCTTCCTCACACAATTATGCTAGAGTATTAAAGCCGTCTGGGCATGATATCAAGCAGATGGCCTTGTCATCAATGTCATAGGTGATCTGAGTATCTCCAGTATGTGAAATAGCTCAGTGCAGCAACCTACTAAAAATGGAAAACCCTAAAACAACACACAGCAGCAGACGAACGGTGACGCCTCAGATTTAGGGGTCACGCAGCCTCCACACTACATTTTCCTCCACTTGAACACTGTGCTCTAACACTTTGCACAGCTTCCTTCTCCATTTTCCCCGGTGCTGTTATCTCCCTGCCCTTTCTCACACCATGACGGTGTTATCTTGTCCCTTTTTACTGCAAATAAGATACCAAATGCTTTGAAAGGAGGCAGCTAAAAATACACAGTTGTGCTCTCATTTACTGTATTTGTCGAGCATTAAGTGTGGATAAGAACTGTCCAGCTGAGTGTCCCTCCCCTCCACTTCAAAATCCATTATGGTGCCGCTGTCCTGTCATTTAGTGGAGATCTGGGCTGGAACAAGTGAGCTGCAGATGGATGGTTAGCAGGAGGCCACACAGGTGGGCTGGCAGTCATGGGTGAGATAGACTGGGGGAGAGTTGGAGGCAGCAGGGAGGAAAAAGGAGTCAGCAGGAAGGAGCGTGATGGGCTTGTGAGTCACATTATTGACTGGCCACCCCGCTGGGCTTATTGTGGTGATCAGTTTCCCATATGAGCCAGAGAAACCTTCACAGGAGAGCTCGTGGAGGGGCTGTTATCTGGTTGAGAGGAGTAAAGCATCATTTAAACTGTGTTTTGCCCATTTTTGTGTAATTACACCAAGGTGCCAACATGGGGAAACGGGAGAGGGATGTTTGTGCTCATGGGTCAAACACTGAGGGGGTCAAAGGTAAATGGTGCAGCTGTCAGCACACGCTGGATCCAGAAGTCGTGCCAACATTTGTCCCATCAACCCGCTGCTTATAAAACTTCCATTAGACTTCCCGTCATGCTCATGAAGCAGGAAGCTGCAGATTTATGACCTCATTTAGCTCTGGCTTTACAGCTGCAAGCATCAGGGTCAGTCTGATGGTTTGCCAGAGGAGGTTCGCCGCGCGGCGTCTGACAGCGCCAGCATCAGTTTGGTTATCTAATTGGATTAGCTCTCCAAACTTTGTCAATTGTTTTAGCGTTTGTGGTGGTTTTACCCTAAATCCCTGTGTTTTGTGAAGAGTTTGGCCAAGCTTTCATTCGAAACACGAACTGAATCAGAACTTTACATCATCAGCTCGCTGCCTTGGACAAAAGTGGAGGAGAGCTTTGTGTCTATTGCTTTTAATATCTCGGTTAATCCCAAGGTAGTTGATCTGATGGGCTGATGGGCGGACATCCCTCAGTGGTGATGTCACAGGAAGTGGTGCTGAGAGGCGGACAAAGTGGGACTCTTGAAGACGAGTGTTTATCAAGTGGTCCCAATTGATTTTTTTTTTTAAACCGCTCTCCTTCTCTGTGGTTTCCTGTTGTTGTCATTGCAGCCGCCTTCATCCTTAATGGGCTTTTGCATGGGTGCTGTGACTGTGACAAGTCTGGCGCTCACATATTCTCTTTCATCCCTCACATCTAATAGAAGACTTTCTGGGACAGTGAATTAAACACCGCCTTCTGGGAGGAGAGGATTTGTTTTCAGAGCTACCTGAGAGCTGTAGAGGCAGGAAAACAATAAAATAGGTGTCATTTCCTCAAGCCCGCAACTGGACCATTGATTTCTCTCCCCATATCTTGTGATTGTGTAATATTAAAAAGTTCGATTCTAAACTGATCCCCAATTTGAGGGGAATGGAGCGTTTCCACACCAGGGAGGGGGCTTCTAAATTATGAACCATACATAAGAACTTATTTGAGTTCAATAGTGGCTCCCTGATATATCAGCGCTGCGTGCAGATATATAAATCTCAGGCAGGAAGCGTATTGGGAGACGGTGCATTTGCATTTACGAATTACCCCCACTCCCCCCCCCCCCCCACCCACTCCTTAAATTACTGCGAACGTGTGAAAGTTGCAGAATGGATGTGTGCGGTAATGAAATTGGATCTGCTGTAGATGAGCTTTTAATAACTTCAGCCCAGCATTTATGAAACATTAATATACGAAGAGGAAGATTTGTTGGTTGTGAAAACCCAACACGGTCTGCACAATTTGGATAATGAAGAAATAAATAGTAGGGGCCTTGCAAACCTTTTTTCAGCTCAGGTGGATGTTTATTCCTGCCCACTGAGCAACATACTGGAGGTAGAAATGTCAGTGTGCCAGTAGCAGTAGCTCCCTTTAAGCTGATAACTCTCTTAAATATTGATGCATAGCTTTCTATTCATTTGAAAGAATCTTTCTGAATGGAAAGAGAATATCTAATACAGAGGCGGAAATCCTGCCTATGGCTGTGTGGCCGTTTTCCTGTTCTAGGGAGGCTGCACTGCACTTACCATCAGCAGATGCCAACCTTTACCCGTTAGCACTGCAGGATATGAGCTGGAATGAGACACCGGTCTCACGACCCCTCATCTCTCAGACGCCTGCATGAATTTCCATCCAAACCCCTCATGATTGTGGAACGCTGCCGTAATAAAAACCAATCCAGAAGTGATCTGCTTCGGCTGTTTTGGATTTAGTTGCATTTAGTTGAGTTTAGATTGCCTGGAGTATCCAGACATGGTCGTAGTCGCCTCCATGATTCTACCCATCCTCTCGGAACCCCCAGCTGGGAGATTAGAGTGTGCTCCCATATGGGGACACCTGGGATGAGTCAGGAAGTGTTGGGGGGGTGCAGAGTGGATGGATTTATAATTAATTTGAGATTCCACATGAACGGTATTTGGTCAACTCTGAATTCGGTGAATCGGCTGTAATTGAATGGGAACGGGGGGAGAGGAGGGAGTGCTGAGGGACTGGTCAGAGTGACAGGACCTGACAGCGTGCACATTGGCTCACAGGGCAGTTGCTACTTTACACTCCAATCACACAAACCCCTCCCCCCAGCCAGACGTTTTAATTTGATCTCTCAACTTGAGGATACCGACGCAGAACAAGACAGCTTGGGAGGAAGCAGCACAACTCAGACACACACAAAAAGCCTCTTCCTCCCACTTATTTGACATGGACGGTGCTTCGATTCATCTTAACCACTAAAGCGGCCGCTCTTTTTCTTCAGTACATGTTACTTTATATGCTGAGTGTGTGTTGATAGATGCAGCATGAATGAATGCATTGCCTTGTTCAACCCTGCGTCTGTGCACGCGCGTGCACACATACAAGCATTACATTTGATTGGATTAGTCAGAGGAAGACATCCACCCTTTCAGCACCCCCCCACCCCTCCACTAACTGTCTTATTGATCCGGAACAGCTCAATTTCCTCTCTGCATCCACATCTGTTTTCTGCTCAGTTCTCAGGCTGGCAGATCTGATCCATCCCTCTTTATCTTTTCTTTAAAAACCTGTTTTTTGGACAATCTTTCCTCTTTGCTCAGCATCTCGCAGCATCCCCGTACCTACCAACTCGTTTTTCTCAGCCATTGCAGGTCTGCTCAGGTTTCCATCCACCCTCCATTCCGCTGTAATTCCCGTCATCTCTGGCTCCACTTTGTCCATTGTGCGTTTGTTAATTCTTCATCCGTGCTGCCGGGGATTTGAAATAGGGATCGATCGGTATCAGCTACATTCCAAGAAGACTATCTTTTGACAGGAAAGCCAGAAATGATGACGCTGTTGCCAACTTTAACTGGCAGAATGGGCACAACTAATCACATTATGGACTGTAATGCACAGTGAACTCTCAAGTAGTTGTACATATATTAGTCTAGAAATGTTGGGATGCACAGTGTCACAGTATTCTGACAGTCTGCCATTGCAACTTTAACAAGTTCTGCTGGGTGGCAACAGCGATAAACAGTAGAGGACACAAACATCCAGTTTCTGTACTTGTTCTTGAAAAAATATCTGTGATTCTCTCTGATTCTGCAGGCTCTGTACCCCAGCCCAGAGGAGGGCTGGCAGATCTACAGCTCGGCACAGGACGCAGATGGGAAGTGCATCTGCACCGTGGTCGCGCCGGCCCAGAACATGTGTAACCGCGACCCACGCAGCAGACAGCTCCGCCAGCTCATGGAGAAGGTGACAGCTGTCAATAACACGCTCACTTTGAGACACGACTATTACCCACGCAGCACGCGCGCAAAAACGCCACGTAATGCAAACCGCCACTGCCACCAGCGCCTGTATTTCATCCAGTCTGTCGTGAGCAGGATGCTGAAGGGAATTTTCTCTCTTCACAAGAATGTGAAGCAAATGAAATGCTCTTTTCTGGCTCTGACAAATTATCACCCTGCTTGCAAGAAGCACAAGCGCACACTTCCAGGAACTGGATAATTAATCAAAACCTCATATTCACTGAGGGGTTTTGACCTAAAGTGCACTGTGTGTGCAGATTTCCAATACAAAGACCGCAGGTGTTTTGTTTGCATCTCCCCCCACAAGGGCTTCATTTGGGTCTCCAGACGTTTAGAAAAAAACACAACTGAGAAGCAGAAACACAAAGACCACAAATCAAGTCATCGCTTTTGAATGATGCGAAACTGGAAATCGGTGTGGAGTTTTCCATCATCGACTTATCGTTCTCCAACGAAACAATAACAACCCCAGAAATGGGAGTTTGCATTTGTCTGATAGCGGCAGCTCATTCTTTTGGGGGATTAGAACCGATATCTGACTGTGAGGAGAAAAACAGCAGAGGGGGTTTCAGACGATGCGGGGGTGATATTGATGGGGTTTTGTTCAGACAGACAGGGGTAGATTGACACGCTGACAGACTCTGAGGTCCTGATAGATCAGTGCTACACCTGATTTCACACATATTACCTTCACTTTTATTGAAGCCCGCCTCCCCAAGAGTCTCTCGGCTGCTTTTTCATGGACTACATGTTCAGGCAGCCAAAGAGGAGACACTGAAATGCTTTCAGACAAGTGCATTTTGAGAAAAAAGACCTTCACGACAAAGAAGCAGTCGGCGCTGAATAGGATATTCAGAGAAATGTTCCAATGTTCATCTATTTGTATTTGCCCAGAGGATCTATTCGGCATTGACACAATCAGGGGGCAGCAGCCGGGTGCACTGAAGCAGCTAGTGGAACGGTGGAAGTTTAAACATTCAAAAGTTCACAATGTGGTTGTTGGTAGGAGTGTACTGGGGGAACTGCCCCTAGCTGATACTATTGATGGAATTGTAAATCATTCTAAAGACAGGCTGGGTCAGAATGTGGTAAGAAATCGTGCAGTAAGTGTTGTCACAGGAGATTCCGTGAGTCGAGCGTCAGGCCAGGTGATCGATTTCAAGTGTTTGCTTAAACACGACTCCAGCCAGTTGTGCTCCACATTTGTTCTGAACCCCTTTGGGATGTGGTGGAACAGGAGATTCCATCATCTCTGCAGGAGTAATGTCATCAGGTCAGTAAGGGCAAAGGTCTCTGAGCAAGCCTTCCAACCAAGTATTCACATTCCAAGTTCGTCTTCTTTAATACTGATAATTTTGTATTCAAATGCCCATCCCTGCTATTGCAGGCATTCTGTAGATTTTCACTGTTGTTATAGATGTATGGTGAATGAATATGTAGAATACACAGTGTCTGACTGTAAAGAGTCAAGCCCACCGGTCACGTGACGAGACAAGAACAGCCAGGTTCATCGTTATCTCGGCTGCACATCAGAGAGTGTGTGTTAACCTGCGTGTACGTCCAGATTAGACCCTCATGCTTGCTAGCACATCCTCAGTTGACGTTCGAGCGTGGAGGAGGATTTGGAGCTGATGTGTAAAGTGCTCCCTGATCCAGAAAGTCAAGGTTATGCCAACAATGTCAACACTGGCCCCTGTTTAAAGAATGCAAAGCAGCTGTCTCCGTCCAGTTTTCTGCAAAGGCAGGCAAAATGCCACCTAGTACAGACTTTAATTGGGAAAATGCTTTTGGCGCAGCCTTTAGAACACCTTTTACCCCCCGTCTGGCTGAGTGAGCAAGGATGGCATAAATGAGACCGGAGAACACAGTCAAGTATTTGACAGATTTCTTGTTCACAGTCCTCGTTGCATGCTCTTGTGGTCGAGGAGCCGATCCTCTTTGGTAGCCACGTTGATTATTTGAGACAGACCGCATAATTGAAATCGATCCCTCGCTGTTCCTTCATAAAACGGTATTTTACATTTGGAGCTGTTTGCCTTTGATTTGAATTATAGGCTTATGTGGCATTAAACATATTAGCAAAGTTATTTGTGTCTGGTTTAGATCACTGAATGAACTCCTGCAGTTTTGATTTGAAAGGAATTAGACAAAGCACAAAAATCTGGGTGCGTTTGTTGCATTTCATAATCTGAGGTTGTACAAAGTGTGTGTGTGTGTGTGTGTGTGTGTGTGCGTGTGTGCGTGCGTGTGTGTGTGTGTGTGTGTGTGTGTGTGTGTGCGGGTGTTATTTATGTTCCCAGTTAATCCACTGCAATGTTTCCATGCATTTGTTTACACGCCAGGCTAATGTCAGTCATATATTTCCCTGACTGTCTGTTATGGCTGTCAAATCAGATTTTATTGGTGAAAATATTTTCAAATATTCCAAAGTCCAACTTCTCCCCGGCCAGTTCGTGACGCATGTGGGAGATGAGCTGGGTGCAGAATGCAGTAGGCTGGGTACAAAGTCACTGAGTGGGCTGTCAAAGTAGGCCTGGCAAGCATTTGGTTGAAAACAGACTTGATGCCAAATTATGACCTTTGCAAGTTGGGACTGTTTTGTGTTTATTGGGAGGTTTAAAAAATATCTGTGCGCCTCAGTGATGCGCGGCTGCGTGAGTGGATGCCTGTTTGTGTGGGCAGGTGCACATATGCACACGTGATTCTTCTATAGCTCTGCAACATTTGTCGGCGTTCGGACAATTTCTGGACAGTCCGTAACAACGTGCGGGAGATGAGGGGGTGTATAAAACGGTGTGCAGCAGCAGAGTGGGTTGAGAGCGAACAGACCAAGTTGTGCTAACTATGTCCGCTGAGAGGTGCAATTGATTAAACACAGATTTAACAGCATTAACATGGAAGAAACTTCAGCCAGCCGACAAATTATGCAGCTGGTTCAGCTGCGTGTCAGATGATAATTAATGAAGATCGTGTTAAGATATTTCCCTGAATAATTGACAGTGGTGTGTATGCGTGTGTGTCTGTGTTTCCTCAGGTTCAAAACATTAGCCAGTCAATGGAGGTGCTGGACCTGCGGACGTACAGAGATCTACAGTATGTACGGAATACAGAGAACCTCATGAAAGTGGTGGATGGAAAGCTGAAGGTGGCGTCTGAGAACCCCCGCAGTCTAAATCCGAAAGGCTTCCAGGTAACTGGGCGTCTATCGCCTGTTGTGTAGGGGCAGATTTCTGTCATTCCATCGCTGTTCACTCCAAACAAAGACTGCAACCTCTTTCAGTCTTCACAGATAATTTCTGCAGATGCAGACAGAAGTGCACAAATTCAATTTAAATGCTATCTTTGAAACATTCGGCCTCTGAGATGGAATTTAGGCACATTCTCATGAATGATTGAGCTAAAAAGAGAAAACTTTCTCTGTCAGTTTGAGTATTCCTCTCTTTATATCCTCATCTCCCCTTTCCTCCTTCACTCAGACAAGTTTCCTGCTGTATATGATTCCACATTCAGAGATCAGCGTATCCATTCCTGTTTATTTCCACCTTATCTCTCTGCAAACTCCGGCTCAGCAGCCACTATAAGTGAGCGTTTCTGCCTTCCAGCCCTAAGGTTGCTGGGTCAAGGCTCCGTGTTTGTCATAATCTTACAGATGGTGCTCAGAAAATTGGATTAGTGTGTGGCCCTTTCCTCAACAAAGGAACACAGGATGCTTTATTAAAAACAAGTCAGAGGTATTGAAATTAGACATTGGAAAGTAAACTACCAGTCAGGTCTCAGCTGGATGCAATATGCAGAAACAGTAAGAATAACCTGGACTCAAATCGAATAAAGGTGCATAATAAAAAAGCGGGGTTTGTCCTGATGAATTTCTACAGCTCAAAGTTGCCAATAGCAAAGCACGGGAGATTAACGAGGCCAGATTTTCACAGCTTGAAAAGGGGAAAATGAGATTTATGATGTGGCACCACGGGGCTGAGAGCTGCTCCATCACCAGATTTACGATAAAACCTTAACAAGGAGAAAACAGCCCGTCCTGTGGTGGCCACACTTTTATTGATATGCTTATTTATCTCTAAAGAATCCTAATTTCCACACTCGAGACCTGGCCCTCCTGATGTGCCCTGCAATCCTACACCGAGACACGTTGTGCAAGTTTACTGTGTGTGAAAATCACACAAGCCTGTTTGGGCTCATGTGTGAATATGCATATGTTTGGTACCAATTATGTTTGACAGTGTCTGACACACACACTCCTGCTGAGTGTTGCGTGTGTGTCTCGAAACACCTTGGCAGTGAAAATCCGCCAGAGTCTGACGGCAGCATCTCACTGAACTATTAATCTTCTCCCTGAACTTTGTGTCTCCGCAACAACGCTTCTAGGAGCTGAAAGACAAAGTGAACCAGCTGCTCCCTCTGCTGCCAGTGCTGGAACAATACAAGGCAGACGCTAAGATGATTCTACGTCTCCGGGAGGAGGTGAGAAATCTGTCCTTGGTGCTGATGGCCATCCAAGAGGAGATGGGAGCTTACGATTACGAGGAGCTGCGCCAGAGAGTGTTGCTACTGGAGACCAGACTCCATTCCTGCATGCAGAAACTAGGTATCAGTCACACACAATGAGTGGAACCAAAGCACAGATTGAATTAAACTCCATCAAGATGTTATCAGAAACCATTCTGGCACATGCTGATGGTGAATGAAACCATAATTTCCTGTGATAGTATTTTCCAAAATCAGTTAGTCCTCTAAAGACGTGACCTCAGATGACCAGCGTATTCATCTCATTCCTCTCTGGAATTGGTGTGAAAGACTGTCAGGATAGATAGACTGGTCACACTTAAAGAAGGCGCTGAGTTGGAGCCTTTGAATGCAACACCGCAGTGCCTTACAAAGCATTTTAATGGCCGCTGAAAGACAAATAGTCTGTGAGAATGTGCTTGTTTCCTCGGCCCTCCATTTGTTTTTAGAAGCTTTGCTTTAAAGCAAAGGGCTGAAAGTGGAAATAGAAACCTAAAAGAAGATTTAGAGAATATCAATGGCTGCCTGTCTTCAAAAGGCCAATCAATAAATCATTTCATTTTAATTTTAATCGTTGCCTTTTTTAATTTTAATCGTTGCTGGTATGGTGTGACACTTTCCTCGTGCATGTTGCCTGTTTGACCTCCCCAGGCTGTGGGAAGTTGACCGGTGTCAGTAATCCCATCACAGTGCGGGCGTCAGGGTCACGCTTTGGCTCCTGGATGACGGACACCATGATCCCGAGCTCAGACAACAGAGTAAGGCTCCTACTTTTCCTACGCTCTTCCCTGTAGTAGAACCTTTTTATCCCTCAGCACCAACAGACATAGTCCACAAACAATAAGTAGAGACAAGGTCATCGTCAAAAACTCGCCCCTTCCACATTTCCCCCCATCCGTGGTGTGATACTTGAGAGAGCAGTCGGCCCCGAATGGAATGACAGTGAAGGTAACAGGCAGAGTCCCTGACGGATGGAATCCGCTTGCCTCCTGTGTGACTTCAGCTGATTAATCGCTTCATCGCCTGCAGAGAGATGAATGAGCTGTTGGGGGCGAAAGTTTTGAAAATGGAGTGTATTAAGATGTCCTGTGCCCTGGCCGACAGGGTGATCACTTAGGCTGATTAAAGATGACACGCGGTGCTGTGGGGGCAGGCATATGCTACTGTAGGAAAATTGGGAAAAATTAACTAACAAAAAACAAACCAAAAGGAGTGACCTGTTAAGCCCACTGAACAAACGTGATGGGGAGGGCTGTATTATTAGTCATCTGCAGAGGGGAATGGAAACTGATGAAGTCTAACACTTCACAATGGCCTTTTTCATTCCCCAGCCCGTATCATAACAGGCTTGATAGATATTGCCAACAGAAAAGGTCATTTGACATGATTGAATGTCCTTGGCTGGGTCTTATATCACCCAACACTCTTGAAATCAATAACTGATTCACGAACACACCGATACTTGAACGATATTTCATCGTATTTGAGTCATGTCGCTGAGACTGAGGGAGAGTAAAGAAATCCTGAAAAAGATTGGGGTAATTGTGTTGCAGCTTCAGGGTGGCTGCTAGTCTGCTCTTGGCAATCTTGTTAGCAAGCAGAAGAGAAAGGAGGCTTAATGATCAATTATCTTCCCCTTCTCTATAATTCAGCTGCTGTATCACACCACACACCCACCCTCCTTCCTTCTCCCTCCCTGGGATTGTGTTTACGAGTACCAGACCATGAAAGACAGGAGAAAGAAGAGAACATTGATGCCTAGCGCATCACATGAATGAGAGCGACGTCTTAGCAAAGCTCTCCCTGATATATGAAGGACAGAATAAACCTCTAGGCCAACTGCAGATTAACTGAATCAATTATGGGACCAATTCATCCTCGGTGGAAGCGTGGGGAGAACAAAACCTAAACGCAGCTGGTAAGGGGGCACCACTGTGGCGAGGTCCACCGAGAGCGCTCAAGAGAAAACACGGAGCTGCTTAACGCATTGATTTTCTGTTAATGGTGACTAGGAAGAGTGGGAGCACAAGTAGTTTGTTGACTCCAAAGCACATAGTACATCTCCACTCGCTCGTGAAGGACAGATCAATCATTTTGCGCTCACTCTGAACAATCGAACAAACCCCTGCACTTTTATGCAAATGGCATATGCCGAGGACTTCACGGCACCTTCAGAAAGGTTCCTCCGGGGACGCACCAAAAGATCATGTCAATGTTTGAAGATTTAGCTGTCGTCTCTCCGCAGGTGTGGTCGATGGACGGCTACTTCAAGGGACGGCGTGTGCTGGAGTACCGCACGATGACGGATTTCATGAAGGGGCAGAACTTCGTGCAGCACTTGCTCCCTCACCCTTGGGCAGGCACTGGTCACGTGGTCTACAACGGCTCGCTCTACTACAACAAGTACCAGAGTAACATCATCATCAAATACCACTTCCGCTCTCGAAGCGTACTCGTGCAGCGGAGCCTGAGCGGAGCCGGATACAACAACACCTTTCCATACTCCTGGGGTGGTTCCTCTGACATCGACCTCATGGCGGATGAGAATGGCCTGTGGGCCGTTTACACCACCATCCCCAACGCCGGGAACATTGTCATCAGCCGCCTGGAGCCCCAGAGTCTGGAAGTGTTGCAGACCTGGGACACGGGTTTTCCCAAGCGCAGCGCTGGAGAGTCTTTCATGATCTGTGGTACGCTTTATGTCACCAACTCCCACCTGGCTGGTGCCAAAATCTACTTTGCCTACTACACCAACACGTCAAGTTATGAGTACACAGACATCCCCTTCCATAACCAGTACTCCCATATCTCCATGATGGACTACAACCCCAGGGAGAGGGTCCTGTACACCTGGAACAACGGACACCAGGTGCTCTACAACGTCACACTGTTCCAGGTTATTAAGACTTCTGGGGACTGAGTTCTCAGCATAACCTGCTCAAATAATGCTGTGATTATTGTTCTGGTGGGTTTAGAGGAGCCGGGCGGAGGGGGGTTACAGGCTGGGGGAGGTCTGGGTGGGGGGCTTCAGTGTAAAGGGCATAGACTTGGATTTTTTAAAGAATTTCTGTCTTCATAGAGTGCTATTAAATTCAAAAAGACACTTGACAGCAATGTCGGTACAGATATTAAAAATGGAGAGATTATCTCTTTTATTTCCCTTATGTGATGGGTGAGCATGTTTTTTTTATTTGTGTTGAGAAATAAATATATGTCTTTACCATTACTGAGTCGTATTTCTTTGTCACCTTTTTTCATATAATAATTAACCATAAAACAGTTCTTATTCAAAGTGGATCTATTAAAAAAGAGGGTTAAAATGGTCCAAATAGCATAAACCTGTATTGAGCATCGATTTAAAATATTTCATTGGAAAACAGGGGCGGGTGCACTAATAGTAATTCTTCTGTAGAATAAAATAAATCTAAAACAGTCATATTTACATTTAAAGATTACATTTTCCATTTAAAGTGAAAGATGGACAGAAATTTAAGATGGCAAATATGCAAAGCTACTTTAGAAATGCTTTTTACAATTTAATACAGAAATATTCAACTCACTTTATTATCACATTAAGCTGTATGGGGTTGTGAAGCCTACAGAGGGGAAAAGTTCCTTTATTATAGAATAACTTCTTCAGGGACAAGGTTTGCAAGAAATGTTGAATTAAAAGCCACATCCAGGTGTTTTCAAAGGACTTAGACTGCAAAAGAATATATATTTTCCTAATTAGCATTCTGCAGAAAAGATTCTATCAATTTTCACTGACAATTAATATTAATGCACATTTCCTATTCTAGTCCTACTCGATTGTTTCAGGCTACTGAACGACACTACATCAGACGCAGGCGGGAACAAGAAAGCTCAGGTTGAGCTGCGGTGCTTTGTCATTTCCTGATCTTTGATTATGAAGATTTGGAGATTGTTGTGGAAACTGAAGATAAAGAATAAAGATGCAACTTTTCTCCTTTAACCATGGGGATTTTCATTCAGAGTGACCTTTTTATCAATAGATGGTTGTGCTGAGCAGAGCACAATACGTTCACTCTGAGCAATGTCGGCCCAAGGAGCAGCTGACATTTAAGGTAATATAACGTACAGAGCACCCGACAGGTCTGAGCCGTAGTGCCGAATAAACAGCAGTGGTGAGGCGGAGGAAATGTGGGTGAGAGGAACTTTCTCCTCTTCTCTGTCTACAAAAGGGGAAATATCAACCGTTATTTGTTGCTAAGACAATTGTCCTGTGTTAGAAAAAAAGTGTGATGAACTTTTCACAAATACACAAAGGGATCAGACGAATGAATAGTTAAAATTGACTTTTCAGCCAACAAAGCAGTTGTTTTAAGAGAGCGCCTGCACATGCAATTTTTATGAAAGCGTGTGGGAGTTTGTGTGCCAAGACTGGCCCTCATAACCGCACTATATTTGCTGTGATTGTTGTGCCTGCATGCTCTAATTGTCCTTTTGAGAAGAAACCGTTGATGTTTTTGGTTTTGTAATGCAAATTGGTATTTTGTCAGATACAGGATATTAAAGAAAAGTGGACTTGGATTGCTCCCCAGATGTTTAGTTTTTTCTGCACGTCTACAAACATGAAAAATGAGACCTTGACATTTGACTTGCATACGGATTAAAGGAGACACAAGGCCTCGTTGTTTCAATGAGGGGCCCAGCCTTGCACAAGGGTGGATGAAGTACACATCCTGAAGGATTTCCCTTATAAAGGAGGGGCACACATCATCAAGAAATATCATGTCACGTCAACAACTGTGGCTGTCTCTCTTCTGAAGAAAAAAATAGTTCAAGAAGCTCCAGATGGAAGACAATGGAGGAGAGTATAAGATGTGATCTGTGGTGGGTATATTGTAAAATAAATTATTTTTCTGTAAAAGATGAAGCATCCAGTTGTAGTTCCTGCAGCCTGGTTTCATATTCAGGACCACACGCCCAGGGAAAATTAAAGGAGCAACTTTAAAGTTGAGAATTCTTGTTTGGAGTCTGCATAAATCTGGAAGCTTTATGCATTAATGCAGGGAACACACACACACACACACACACACACACACACACACACACACACACACACACACACACTCATACACACACACACACTCACACACTCACTCTCACACACACACACACACACACACACACACACTCATACACATTGCATTTATGCAGAGCAGAAATACCAAAAAACAGGCTACACAGGAGTATCAGGTTGTTTTATGCACGTTCCCATCCCTGATCAAAGGCCATGACCAGCAAACGTGAGTGTTATTGATGAAAGCTCTTCTGAAGCAGCTACTCTTGACCGGTCCACAGTCTGTGCTATTATTTAATCTACTTGCCCTGTTGCCCTTTTCTTGTTTCCCCGAGATCAAAGTTTTTATTCACTCAAGTATCTTTTTATGAACCACTCAAATACTTCCAGTACAAAACCACATTGTTCCAGCATTAAATCTTTTTTTTCTTCCCCTGCATTCAATGCGACTCAGGAACACGCGAGTTGGACGTTTCTTTTCGTAGGAACGCTTGTAGTTGCACCAATGTGCCCTGCTTCATGTTTTGACGGAAAAAACAAGATTGCAGAGCACAAGGGCAAGAATAATAATTTATTGTGAACTCTTGAGGAAACCTAATTAAGAAAAACTGCAAAAAAGACAGATAACCCAATATTCTGCATGCCTCGCTTTACTGGGGTTCTTTCTGATTTTGGCTTTGTGTTGAAACACTTAGGCCAGATGTTAAGTCAGTTTTATTTCATTTTTCAATGTTTTTGAATCCTGACTGTATTACTGTGAAAAAGCAGCAAAACAATATAAGAATTCCAAATGCAGCGCTCAAAATGATTAAATTCAGGCACTCGAATTGAAGACAGATGGAGTGACAAAGAAAAAGGCAAAATGCAGCGGAGGTGAGAAGGCTGTCAGATCACAAGCCTTCTCTTCTGACAGGGAGATGTTCCCTCCACCAGGAGATCAGACGAGTCTAGGAGGGCTCTGAGAAGAGAGAGAGCCGTTTCCTCCGTCCTTTTTCTGCGACTTTAAAAAAAGAAGTTTTAAAACAGGAGAAAGAAGTCGTCTGTCAGAAAACTCCAGGGATGAGACCAGGGGAAAGTGACAAAAGAAATCAGCCAATTTTAGATTTCCTCAGACTTTTACTTTGAAAGCGGTGTAATGTTTTTGCTGATGGGATCCTGTGGTGGTGATTGTACGGCTTGTTTAGTCTTTGAGTGTTTTTAAGTGGTTGAATCTGCACACACATACACACATGCCCCGACTTGACTCAAGTGGGCAAGAAGGAAAGATGAATGAGAAGAAAAATGAATGATAGATGAAGCTCCATGTGGGAAGATGAATAGAGCTCCTCAGGTTAACTGCGTCACCCCCCCTGCGGGAGGCGACACGGCATGTGCACCAATCTGAATCTGTCCCCTAATCTCTAAATAATTTAGATCATTATGTTATCAGATGTTGTCAGCGTGGCCCCGGGGCTTCAAGTATCTCCAACATGAGCAGATCTTATCCTTGAGCTGAGCTAGAAGGCAGGCTAGTTCTTTAGAGATCCCACATTTAGACGCTACACCACCACAGTTTCAGTTCTTCAGTGCTGACTGGGTGATGAAAGCATGTGTTCCTCCTGCAGAGAGTGTCAGACACCCTCACAGAGAAGCTGTGAGGTTCACCGCATATTCACCCTGTCTTTAAACCAGCTGTGCCGTTGGAAGAAAGACACCTCCTTTCTGAGAGTCCAGGCTCTATTCTCCCACAGTTTGTTGTACCACCGATCTTTGCAAACCTTCAAGAAACGGGCTGCATAAGATAACTGCAACACGATGCCACCGTCACCAAAATAAAGCAAGCCAACATACATATAATACAAATACCATAGCTGTACCAGTAGGTCTCACAGTAATTTTGTGGTGCTTTGTTAATTTTCTAACTGCACTGAGAGGAAATGTTTGTTACACAGTGAAAAAATTGTGAACCACGGCAATTTACCTCTTTAATTACGATGGCGGTGATATTATAAACATTATACATTATGTTATTGTAATAAAATGTTTTCCAACCTCTCTCATTCCTCTTCTTTATTGTGTTGTTTGCTCCCCACCTCTCTATCCCCACCTACACTGATTTCTTTTTTAAACTGAGGCTTGCACGTTCACATTGCTTCCATAAAGCTGATGCATTATTCATGCCAATAAGAAGAATCCATATTGTTTTAATCATTACATAAATCTTAAAACCCACACATTAAAAGAAAAAAAACACACCATCCTTACAGATGCAGAAATGCTTTTCATTTTGTTTGTTTGTTTGTTTGTTTGTTTCCAACCACACACACACATACACACACACACACACACACACACACACACACTCCACCCCACCCCCCCATAGCCTTCAGAGTGACACAAACTAATGGTAATTAAAAGCAGTGCACCTCCAAATCTAAACTTCATGGTGCATTAATATGCAAATTGGAGTTGTGAGTGATCGCTGCACTTACTCCTTCAGTTATTAAATTATTTCCCCAGAACAAGTGACAGGAGCAGTGGCTGAGGCAGTGGCTGAGATTTCCCTGTTTTCCAGTGCGTATTAATGAGCGGCCATCACGGCAAAGTGGCAGAGGGGAAGGTGCACGCTGACGCTGCCGCCTCTTTGGCAGACCACCCAGCCCTGAAGTCACAGACATTCACAGAGTCGTCCATCACTGGAGAGCCCTGGGGACATGCAGAGACCAGGATCTCCATATAATCTCGCAGCCCTACCCTCATAAGCCCACACTCATCAATCAGACACCGTATACGCAGACGTTCACAGAGGGCGTGATCAGACTGTTGCAGCCACCAGAGCAGCAACAGGTTGGGAAAATGCTGCAGTCTCTCAGGATCGGCAGCATCAAACGGGTGAACGCAGCAGTTCGGGAGGGCACATATGAATAAACAGAGGAAATACAAGCAGAAGAATAGATGAAACAGAGGATTCTCCAGGCTGAAGTACAGTAGGCACTCAATTTCTGGGTGCAGGATTATAGAAAAGCAACGCATCTGAACACAGAGATTTATGTTTCATATTTACATCTCTGCAGGAAAGCTAGCAGGAAAGAGATTAGGAGGAGCTAGATGGATGGATGGATATGGAGAAGGAAGCGAAGCACGAGGCAGGATGCATCCATCAGCACAGGTGGCTGAGTCCTACAGCTCTAATAGTGACGTGCACAGACCCAAGACTACCAGATGTGAGTGAAAACAAGCTGGCCTGATGCCACACTGAGGCTCAGTCTGAGGCTGAGCTGATAACGGCGAGGTGGAGGGGGGTCACTGAGCTCACTGTATTGAGACTTTACCACCAGTCAGTTCAATTTCCTTAAGAATACAAGATTCAGAACATTTCGTATCACATTCAGTCTCCTCTTGCCCTTTTCCAAAACTGAGGTGGAATAAGGAGCAGGTAAAGGAGCATGTGCAAGAATGTAAAAGGGTAAGTAAGGGTGGGGGGAAGGAAGTACTGCAATGACACGTCTGCAACAGGATGTTATTGTGTCTGCTGATGAAATTTCAGTGAATGCATGTTCATTGATAGACAAACAGCCTAATGCAATCAAGGTGTTGGGATGTGTGGAAAAATCTGAATTTCCCCAGCATGACAATTAGTCATGTGACAGAGTGCTTGGCTTTTAAAAGAGACAGGCACAGCGCACGTACTGTCCACCGAGTGGATCAAATGAGGAACAAAGGTGCCATACATGCTGCTGCAAAGCCAGAAAGATAGGTGAGGATTGGGGGGGGGGGGTTACACTCTCCTTCAAACTGGCTAAACAGCTGTTCTAAATGCACAAAATAAGGTGGCATTCCATTTTCAAATTCCACAATGGCCGATGTTTGGACAAGCCATATTTCTTGTCTGGGTCAGTGTGAACCACCCCCGTCTGCTGCCGCATCAGCCTTCAGCAGTTTCCAGCTGCGTCCAGGCTGCAGCGTTCACTAAAACCAGGTCACACCCGGAACACGGTGAGCAGCAGCCCCAAGCTCGACGGCTCATCAAGGAATAAGTTGTTCCACCTTTTATGTATAATTAACAGCTGTGACAGAAGTGTTGAGCCAGAATTTCTCAGGCATTTAAATTGCACTGAAATCTCCTGATATCCTATCAAATTATAAACAAGCAGCCTATTTCTGGGGATGGATTCCCTGGTTGGTATTGATGGTGCATCAGTGTGAAACTAAGGTTAGTCTTTGATATATATCTTGAGGTATTAGGGATATTTTGTTTTTATCTACCTAAATACGGTCGTGACAGTTATTAAATTTAGCGCAATTACAGGGAGCATTTTCACTGAGCACATAAATAAAGTGGATTAGTGAACTGATGTCCGGGTATTATATCAGTTCATAACTCAAACACACGGCCAGTGCGGTGGCTCTTATTGTTGGGGAGATTTATCAGGTAATGCCGAAATGTGGGGACGTCAGGCCAATGGGCAAGAGCAAATACATCGTCAAAGAAAAGGACAGAGGCGCAGATGTGAGGGGATGAAGAGGATGTGATGAGCATCTGAGCAAAAGAAGAGCGGCTGATGAAAAGAGTAGTGTTCACAAAGTGCAATCATGGGATATGTCAGGTTATTAAAAGTGATTCAGATCAGAACGGTGTTCACTGTCGTCCCTGGTTCAGGGACAATTTCTTTCTTTTTTCAGCCGTAGCTCCAACATCAGGGAAATATTGTAAGATTATTTAACATTGACAACTTACCCACTGGTGCTGAATACACTAAAAAGCAAATAAAACTACATCAGCCTAAAGAGCATCTCTAGAGCTTATTATGAGATGTCAACAGCAGTGAGTTATTCATGTGGAAGCAAGCATGCTGTTCTGTGTTTTCTATTTTTACCACATCCCCATCACATTTTCATTCTGTCAATTTTTTCCTGACACTTTCCGTCACCCCTGCTCAGCCGCGACTGAATGACTGCCTTATTTGCTCTTTCATGTAGTCAGAAAATTGTGCTGGCCCCTCTGTGGGTCACTGCTTTGGAGCCGAGTGCCTGACAGGAAGGAGAAAGGAGGCTTTAATGGGAAGAGGCGAAGGAAACAAACCTCTTTCATTTCCAACTGGAGGCAAAGAAGCAAAGACTGAGGAGAACCCAGAGTAGAGGAGGAATTAGAAGCCACGGGTTTCAGCTCTGCCAGTTTGAGGTGAGAATCAGAGAAATGCACTGAGAAAACACACAGCAGGCTCCCAAACACTTTCCATCGCACCAAAGGAACTGTACCTGGCAGCGACTGATGTCTACAACAATAGGGAGCTGTGCAGAAAAGCATGCAGCATATGTTTTTTTCCTTCCCTCTGCACATGACATATATGTGCACATCCATGTGTAAAATGTGATAAAGCAGCACACAAAGCCTGATGTATATATATAAACTCCTGCTGTCATCCTGAGCGTTGTATTCAGCTAACATGCAACTGCTTAATCATGTGCACACATAGAAGAATGATGGAGGTAAATATACATTTACATTATGGGATGTTTTAAGCAATGTTCCCATAAAGTCAAATATGAATGGAGGCTGTCATGATGTGCAAGAGAATGAGGTCATCCTGATCTTTGATAGCGATGGAAAGAGTTTCCCTCTCTCGATCGGCAGCACATTTAAAAAGAAGTGACATTATGGGGACAGGCGCCATTGAAAATGCGAATCATCTTTGAACATCTCATAACAAACAATGAGATCAGACAATGATCACGTTTTTGATCAGTGAGAATTCATCCAGCATTAATAAAGTCTCGCTGAATAAACAGATGCTTTTATAAATTATAGCCCACCTCTATTGAAAGTAACACAATGACTCCCTATCACAGCGGCAGACAAGAATATGATTTTCTCTGAAAGAAAATAAAAAGGTTAAATTGAGCCTTTTTATGACTTTCTTTGTTGCAGATTGAACACGGATCATTTGTGAACCCCACAGCGCTGACGGGTGCGGCCCTTCAGCTATATATGCAGGCACAGGCTACATGTGATTCAGTTTTGTCTCATTTCATCAAATCACATTGGAAAATACTTCAGAAGGTGCTACAGAAGACGTGATCTGTGCAGATTTAATCACCCTCCAAAGCTGTTTCTCTGGGAAGGGAAAGCAGGCCAGCCAACATATGGTGACTGGGTGAATGAAATCTATTATTCACAAAAGCATTGAATGGCATTGCATTGATGGTCCAACACCTAATTGTCAAGCAGCATTGGTCAAAAAGAGTTTGCAATCTAAAAAGAAGCATGCAAAAGAAATAATATTTCAAAAAAGAGTTGCCTGCATGTACAGTAGCTACAGCCAAGAGCAAGGTCTCACAGTTAAAAATAGGTGCATTTTATTGAACTGCAGCAATGAAAAATACTTGTATTAAAAGGCTAGAATTGAAAAGAAATACACTATTAAAGCAGCCTTCATGTGTATGGAGCAGGTATGGATGCAATGAAGTGGTTCCTGCAGGATGCAGATAGTTCAGCAGGCATGAACATGAATGTTAGGTAAATATGTGATATTCAACTTTCATTTTACCTCTTTTCAAGGTCTGTGTTTGGAAAACAGACCTTGATCATTCGTGAGAAACATGTTGCTTGTTGTCGAGCTGCGGGGGCTCATTTAAATTTCAATTTGGCGAAGGGAGGAAGGCAGGAAGGAAGAAGAGCAGTGAAATGTGAGGTAGTGAAGGGCAAGTCAGCAACCAGTCCAATCACTCAGAGATGAGAGTCATTTGTATCAGTCTGAGGGTTACTTATTCAATTATTCTCTGGGAGCTTGTTTTCAAAGAGAACAAGGAAAGAGGGAGTGCATGAGAACCAGAAAAGAATGAATTGTTCTAAATTATTCATGGTGAATTACAGACTTGTTTGTAGCAGCTCATTACAGCCCGGGAATGTGTGGCAACCCTGCTGTGATTGAGCTGGCTATTTGGGGTTTTCACAGTCATTCGGTATTGTGTGAATTTATAACACACTCCTTCCTAAAGCAACACGCCCGGGTCCTCCAGAACCAAGATGGAGCCGGCAAAGGTATTACTTCTAACTTTCAATCAAAGAATTTTTAATACTGACCAGTTACTGAATGCTTGCTTTGCTATGTATTCTTAGTATTTCCCAAATGTTTAATTTGCAAAGTGCTTTTAGTTGTCTCCAGAGTGTTAAACACCACACAGCCCCTTATCTCCCAAAAGATCAGTAAAAAGATGCTAGATGTGACAGACAAGGGTGAATTCATTAAACAACAGGAATAATTAATGCATTTCACTTTGCTTCCTTCTTTGACTTTGAAAATCTGAATTACCAGCATTCAACTATTCTTTTTGATTAAAAATTGATAAATATACGATAGATATAGTGGTGTAATAATGAGTTGAAAAGATGGCTATTATATAAAACCATGTTCCAGCTATATGTGTGTGTGTGTGTGTGTGTGTGTGTGTGTGTGTGTGTGTGTGTGTGTGTGTGTGTATATGTGTATGTATATATATATACTGTATACTGTATACCGTATATATGGTATATATATATATATATGCACAGTATATATCCAATAACTCCAAGTGCAAACTGGAGTTATGCTCGGCTGTAAATTGTGATAACATTATAAGTCAAGCTGTAAAAGTGGATGACAGGTTCCATATTGTCAGTGTGGCTTGATGAGTGAGCAGATTGCAGACGTCTAAAATGGGGGAGAATATAATCTGTTGAATGGGACAAATCCACAAAATAAAACTCCCCCCCCCCCCCCACCCCCCACCCCAAGCTTGTGCTTTGTCTGCAAAAATGAGGATTTGCAGCATCTTCTCAGACTCCCAGGGCCACTGGTGAGCACAAGGACTCATTATTCACTTCAACATCTCTCACACACACAGGCACACTTGTCCAGCAGTACAGTTACGACCCTCTGTCATCTATTGCACTCTTCTCCTACCCGGTTCTTTACAGCTCCCTGAGAGTGTTTACAGGAGGTACAAGCAGATTTAATAGTCTGCATATTGAGGAGACTGGAAAGGAGGGGCATGAGGAGCCAGACAGTAGGTGGGCAAACTTGACATCGACACGCACTCAGCTCCTGACCTTTGGGAAAGAAAGCATAAAAAGACATTCCATTGAGCTCACAAATTAAAAGAGAAACAAGCCCTTTAACTGTATCGATAGAAGCTAACTTCCTTCTTTTCCACTTGTTTCTTTTTCAGAACTAGTCCTTCTAATTCTGACCATTTATGACCATGGATCATAAATGATGAGGCTAGTGGCTCTCTCAAAAGCAGTTAGGAAACTAAGATGAGGTGTCAGTGTCAAAAAGTCCCTGCGAAGTCTTGCTGTTTCAGGCTCTCAGGAAAGCAGCAATACAAAGGTCAATTATTAGCAGAACAAAAAAATAAAACGATGCAATATAAGAGCCCCTATATGTCCTGCAAGAAACTCCATTTAACAGAAAAGACACTTAACTCCTATTAAATTCCTGCAGCTCAAGGAGTGAAACAAGAAGCCATAGAATGGCAAGGAAAACATGTACTTATTGCAGCAAGTATGAAACTCCCAGGCGTGAGTTCGTGGGTGTGCATGCGTATATATATGTGAGATAAATTTAGCGTGCACAAGAGAAATATGTCTCACCCTGCTTGTCATGGCATGATGGAGCTCGCTGGGAACACACACTGGCAGCAGTGTTTAATTTCTGTGCAAAATTGAACTCTGACAGGGCTTTTCATTAACAGTATGTGCTGATATTGATGTCTGTAGGTGCCAGGAGGCGCACGCTGCTCCTGTATGTGCGCGCTATGATTTAGATTTAGGAACGGGAATATTTACAGAGACGCTCACACGGGAGCGATTCTCCGCACAGCTGAAAGCCAAAAATGCAACCAGCTTATTCTCCTCCCTTCTCCTTTCAGCCCAAACAGCCTCTCGTTTCTGATAAAAGCTCAAACACATCAGTTTCTCCTGCTCGGGGCGGGAACCAGCGCGCCATTCAATGCCTTCAAAACCTCCTTTTGAGTGCAAGAGCCCGATCCATCCCTGACCATCCTGGGAAATTCACAGCACGCCGCTTATCCACAAACAAAAGTGCCAGGCAGAATGAAAGGGGAGTGGTGATGCTTGCTGAAGCCGCTGAGAAGGCTCCTAGCTGAGCCCCAAATTGCTTCTCTCCTCTTTACGGTGCAGCCCTCTAACGTGCATGAAGCTGCACATCGATTTTCACCCACCTTGATGAAGCCTCGCTGCAACTACGCTGCTTTTTCTACTTTTCTGCTGAAGCGCCGCCCGTGCCTGACATCATAACAGGTTGCGCTCTGACCTGCTGCCAATCACAAAAGCTTGTCGAGCGCCAACGAGCGGCCTTCCGTGGAGGAGAAGTTGACGGACATCATTTCTGAGGCGGTTTGACCCCCCCACCCCCCAGCTCGCCGAACAGCTTGGTTTAATTCCTCTCTGCGTTTGTATGAAAGAGAACCAAAACCTCCTGCCTGCTCCAAAGGCTTTGAGAAAGTGTTGTACTCTAAATCCCTCATTCCCAGAGACAACTTAGTTCTGGCCAGTTATCTATTAGAGTCCACAGGCAGTGTCCTTGTCCAGCATGCTGCTTTCTAAGCCCTCCACTTGTGCTTGGTCACCTGCCAGAAAAACTCAGCAAACCCAAGAATGGCGCTGGCCTATCATCTATTCCACCAGAGCTGCAGGATATATCAACATCATGAGGCTATTTTTTTCAGTGCCATGAAAAAGGTGGTTTACATTTATTAAACGTAGGTATTTGGCAGTTGGACTTGCGGAGGCGAGTGGCTGATTTCTTGTTGCTTTCCATGTTTGGTTGTCTGGGCCTCTGGGAGAACACATCTGGTGTGTTGTATATGTTCTATAAGTGCCTGCCTAACATGTTTGAGCATGATAACAGAGCAACAGCATATCTGGAGGTCTGCCTGGGGGTGCCGAGGCTGCACAATTTAAACGGAGAGAAGCCAATTAGTAATTTCAGCAGGAGCTTTGTGACCAGACAGGGTGCAGAGGTCCCTGTTAAATTAAAATATAAATGCAGACTCGCCATAAGGGGGGCAGAGTGCTTGTAAATCACATCTCAGGGAATCAGACAGAATACAGAGTAGAAAGAAACACCGGATTTGTACAAACCTAAGGTTAGACAAATATGGGGCGAGTGCTCCTGCTGCAGATTCCTTCAAGGAATTGCTCTGATTTCCAATCATTTAGCTGCTGAGTGAATGAGCCTGAAATGGCTTCTACACACGTATACACTAATCATTTCAGACTTCACTAACTCTGCTCTGAACTATCCTCATAACCTCTCTGCCCTATTGAACTGTAACACGTTATTCTATTAAGTTCATGTTTCTCCCGCTCATCAATACCAGAAGAATTGTACGGTAAATCATGGACAGGGTCTCATCTTTCCATCTATTTAACTTGTGTATCTTTCATATTTCTATCTCGTACTTAAGACCACTTTTTCTGACCTGTTCTCCTGTGAAGAGATTCAATGTAGCTCCAGGGAGGCTGAATCTGCTCAGGGGTTGACATTTAATCCATGCCAATTTATCACTGCAGCAGCCCACCGCTGTGGACATGACGGGCTGGAATATTGCTTCCAAGAGGACTTCTGGAGCACAGACAGAGCAAATGGTAGGTGACAGGCGATAGGTGCTTCTTTTTTTTCTGGTCGTAAAAGAAAGTGTTTTATTTTTATGGGACAGTGAGATATTCACCAACAAACCAGTTCTTTAATAAGGAGAATCGTCGGTAGCTGTGTGGTAATATTCTCAGTTTTATATCAGAGGTTGTCAATGAAAGAGCAGAACTAGTCTGTGTTCACAAAGGGAAACCTGTCAGAGAGTTTTCCAGCATCACTCCGAGCCCTCTGGAGCATTGCCAGTGGTGGGATGTATTATTTTCTGTCGGTTTTTCCAAGCATTCTGATCAAACGCATCCCTCAACAGCAGGAACACAGAGCAATTACAAGAGCTGTAGTATTTCCCCAATGTAAAGTCTTATTTAGGGTGATGTTGACGCTCCATCCGGGATGACATGAAGATGCCCTGAGAGAATACGAGATGATGAGAAGGTGATACTGCTTCATTCTGTTATGAATCCCAGGAGAACAATGGGAAACATTTATTTGAATATGGTCTGTCATATTTATGTTTGTGCTAGAACCAAGAATCCATGTACAGGGGAAGATTTGAGTTGTCAGAATGAGGAACAGCCTATATATTTACTCATATGAGCTTTTTTTTCTTATTTAAATTTTAATTATTGTCGATTTCAAGGGTAATGGAAACGTAACTTCTGTGCTGGCAATAAAAACACACAATGATAGAAATATAGACGTGATATTCTATAATATATATTTTCTGGCCCCCATCCTTTCCTCCTCTTCTGTCTTCTTCTCAGCCCTCCGGCCGCCTGCGCTCATTCCTGCAAAGACTTGCAAAGAATCATCCATCACCAGTGCCACACTGTAACCTGGGGATAGGTTTCTCCTCCTCCTGCCCACTCATCAATCATCAGAGACCACTATGCATACTCAAGTAGGCTGGAGAGGGTGAAAAAGGCCAAACAATGCCATTCACTCAACCGTGTACGGAAGAATATCACCTCAAAAATGTCGCGGAAATGACAATATTAATGCCACTCCCTGAGTTGCATCTTTGTGATTTATTGACTACTGACCACATGGAGAATCCAAATAAATATATGAGCCAGAACAATAGGATAGCATCAATCTTGGAATGACTGGAAAAAGAGGGACAATATAGAGAAGCAGTAATCTCCCAGAAGCCACTTTCCTGACTTAATGATAATGAGGAGTCCAGAAACGACTGATAAAGAGAGCGAACTGAGGTAAGCAGGGCCCGTGGCGATGAAATGAAAGACCGACGAGCGTGTGCTGAGAGTATGGGAGGCATTAGCCATTCACACTACAAGAGAAGAGGAGTGTTGATGCAACCGAGGAGAAAGAGTGAATCGAGGAAGAGAAGCCACGCTAATGTTTTATAGATGGTTGACACCTACAGGAAAGCTGCAGCATGTCACTGACACCTACACAGAGAGGATACAGGCCGGCAGAGCCTTATTGTGGACCGTCGATAAGGCAGAGGCTGAGGCATGGAATCACGTCCTTTTGACACGGGCCCCCCACCCGCTGCATTTATCCTCCGCTCAAGAGGAGGTGGGGAGCAGAGAGCGGCGGCACACTCCCAATTAAAAGCTCTTAATTAATCAGTGCTATTTAAAGAGACTCGTTCTTCCCCGGTGGCAGAGAGCGTGCAGCCGTGCTGCTTTACCTTTGTTCAAAGTTGCCTCGTGGCTTTGCTGCTTTCACTCCATGAGTCAACAAACAGCTGCCACCGAACCAACACGCAGGGAAAAACTGCATCGGAACGACGGACTGTGCAATCTGGATCGCAATGAATCTGCTTTCTTTAGCAGCTAATGGAGCTGATGTTTCCAGGATGTTGATGAGATTCATGCCTTCGGCCAAGCGTATCAGCCATCTTTAGCAAGTACTGTGGACCCGTACGTAAAATGAATAATGACAGGAATAAAGGAGACGCTACTTGTCAATGCAGCGGCCCCACAACGGAAATAATAAAAAAGAAATCACGCAAACAATCCATCCATAAATCTGAAACACACAGTAAAGGCGGCAACGTTTCAGCTGTGAAAATAGGAATTTCGACCTCTTCGTTGGACTTCTGTGTTCATTTTTCTAAGATACATATATCTTGCAGCGGTCACACGTCAGTAGTTTTTGCTGCTCCCGTCTGTAAAGTGGACTCGTTTTAAAAGTAAATGAGGGAACGTGAGGCAGAGAACGAATGGGGTTAATTGGGCTCCTCTCACTGAACGTTGACAGGTGGTTTTATTTTGTGATATTTCACAGACCACCACTCCGGGAGAATTCTCTTGTCATTGGACTACAGAAAGTGAGAGTGACCTTTAAGCTAGGCCTCTTCGTCCCTATTTTGTTTTCTTACACCGTTGCTCCCTTCAGTTTTGAAACAAATTATTTCAGCCAAACCCTCAAACCAAAAGGTAACATAAAAAGGTCAGTTCTGTGTAAAGAAGAATGGCAAATGCGTCTGAGCACAACTCTCTTCTTCCTTAATTGACGCCATCTGTTGCATTGGACATATTTTATGTCACGGCAGGTTAATCTGCTGTTAATCTTTGGAGTCGAATAAAACAAATAAGCGACAGTTTTTCCAAGTGATCAGAATTAGTTTCCTTTAATTTCAGGGAAAATGCATGTGCTGAGAGAGTTTTTGTAATTGAAGAACTTTCTGATGATCTGCTGGTAGAACTCTGCTCCCTTCAAGCTGTTTGGACTCATCTAATGGCAACAGAGTGGACAGAACAAATTCAAATCCAGCAAAATGGCGGCAGGAAATGGTAACCAGGCAAAGTTGGTCTCAAGCTGAGCCACAAGACCACGAGCAGCGATTATTTTGAGGGACATTTATTTAACAATCCACACTACAGTTGTGTGAACGGCCTTCCAGAGCCATTAAGGCCGGTCTGTGTGTGATGTCATGCTGCAGTGGAGGAGGTGTGGAGGTGATACACAACCCTTACATGCTATTTATTTCCAGCTTGTCCTTCTCATGTTGTGACTCACTGCCTGGGAATTAATAGCATCCCTGTGAATCCTGTACCTGTTTTCTATAACCTCTTTTTGTTTTTTTCCCCCCCACAGCAACAGCGGAAAGCTCAAGTTTTTAAATCTTTAATCACCTGTGGTGCACTAGGTAGAGAAATAATTGCTTATTTGTGACAGCAGCCACCATCATTAAAGCGGTTAGAACAACAGTATGTATAATTTACAGATGGAGACTCACAATGTTGCCGAAAGCTGTATATTGTGACACCTTTATCCATATATTCAACCATAAGCAACTTTAGCGTCGCTTCCTGGAACTGTGGCACGTGCAGCATGAGACGGGTGAAAGCTGCCGTTAATCCACCAGCAGCTCTCAACACACTCCATCCCACGTACAGTAAGATTATCTCACTGATAACTAACACGGATCTAAATCTCTTAGGAAGCCTGGACGCTGCATCACTCTGTCAGAGATTTGCAGGTCCCCGATGCTCTGATCCTCATCCTCACTAATTCAGGTTTGGATTTTTAAGCCACTGCTGTTTCTCAACCACTGCAGCTGCTCCAGGATCAGGTGGAACACTGGAGTTTTTACCGGCAGACATGTAAACAGTGGCATTTGGGGTTGAAATAAGGCCCTTTTGTGGCTTCTTTGTGTTGCTGCATGTCGCTTTTCCATCCACTTTTCATTTTCGAGCTCACAGCAGTCGGTGCGTGCGTTTGAAGTTCGGATGCCTGAGTTACCACCCAGAAAGCACCTGCGTCATATGACATTGCTGCTCTATGTGATGAAGATCATCCCTTTAGTGTCGGCAGCAGAGCTGAAGGTGGCAGCGTCTGCTCATGGGATTTTGCAGGATTCAAAAGCTTTAATGAAAATTTGACCTTTAGTCAATCTTGACACCAAAGACTTTGCATGCAAATGGAGATCCGGCCTGTCCATCATCTGAGCAGTCAGTCAGTTCCACAGCCTCCCCGCTGCTGCAGGATCTTTCATCTGAGCGTCACTCACAGCTGTTGGTTTCAAAGCTCGGGTCCAGGCAATTTCGCATTGTCTATCGCTTTACTTGTGCAGTAATTTAGGTAAATATAAAAGTGGGGCAGATGCTAATTTGGGGTTATTTAATTAGTCATTATAAGCAGTATGGTTTGAAGCCTGTGCAATTTAATCAGGTATGCAAATGCATGGCCTATATTGGAAACCTAATTATGCAGACAGAGAATGGCAGATGTTGCCATTTCCGCGATGGCGCAAAAGCGCCCCCTACTGCATCATGGCGGTATGTGTTCAGGCCATGATTATATTGAAAAGCGTGTTCTCTCGACAAAAATGAGTATTTTTTGTTTAAAGACCACACATTTCGGAATCTGTAAGGCATCCAGTAAAAAAGACATCCAGGATCGACAAATTTCAAACAATGTATTTAACATTTATTGTTTAAGAAAAATGCAAAAATGGTATATACACAATGCTTTTAATCAGGAAGGCACCAAAGACACATGAGCCACAACAGAAAAAAGACAGATGTGAATCATATGAGACTTTCAATCGACCTTTATATCCAACAATCTTTATTTGAATGGTTAAAAAGCTAATAAGACATCAGTGGTGTAGTGACAGCTATAATATATATTATCTATTACTTAAATAGTCTTTATGTAGCACATTTTACGTGTCTATTACTTTCTCCCTTTCGTGGCTACAGACTGTGCAAAGGGATAAGAAACAGCGTGAGAAACTCCTTAAAAACAAAAGCACTGATAAACTTGTACAAATCCTGTATTTATAGAACATTCCTTTTAATAAATTATTCTTAGTAACAGCCTGAAAATTGCACTATACAAAAACCAGCTACTGATGATGCGAATCTTTGAAAATGGACTTGATATGCTTGCGATTGTCTGATCTCTGGGGTGTCCGGTTGTTGGCTGCACCTTCGGCGTCGCAAAAGCCGCGGAAAACCAAAGGCAACGATTTCTCCACAGAAATCTCACTCGCTCTCCCCGAGAGGATGAGAAAAATCCAAACAGCAAAGTGGCGGTGCCAAAGATCTTCACAAGTGCTAATAAATCTGGTCACATACTTTAGATTCAGCAGAGGGGTGGACTGCTGAAGAGCCGAGCAGGTCTCTCCTGGTGAGGTACCGTCCTCCTGTGTATTACTGGCATTAACACTCAGGCTGAAGATGGCAGCAGCACTCATATTCCACTCATCTACATTCCAAAAATGATGCTTAATGAGACAATACAATGAGGCCAAACCTTGTACCATAACGTTGCATGTGACATTTTATGAAAGTCAACAAAAAAGAGTTTGTGACACAATATCGAGCGTGCTGTTTATGCGGCTTAGATAAGTGGAACTACACCGTAGAGAACAGTGTCAGCACCGTTCTTCTGAGGCACCTCTCTCATGAGAACTGAGAGCACCTTGTTTTTGGATCCCCTTCTGGGGAAGCCCATCGTGCTCCCCGTTGCTCGGTCCCACTGGAGGAACTACATAGTTTTAGGAATTGAAGGTTTCTTTTTCTCCCTCTCATTTGTTCAGAGAAATGGTGACATAAGATGTAGGTATGTAGCCCTCGTCCCCGTTGTTCCTGCGGACACGCGTCCAGCCATCTCCTTTGTCCTCTTCCACTACAGCCAGTACTTCCCCCTCCTGCATAGCGATGGTCCCTTCACTGGCACCTGTATGACAGAAACAAACAATATGGAAAACATACATTACGTTATGAATACAAGCATCGGGAGACGTACATTTCCATCCAATGACATACCGGGAAAATTATACATGGCTGTGCATTTTCCAATGGGAGACGCTATTTCCTCGTCCTCAAAGTCATCGTCAAACTCTGCGTAGATGGCCTGGGAGGGATCGGGAGTGCTTTCATCCGAGTGCGCTCCATCGGGGCTGCAGACACAAACAGAAACTGTGTTTCCTGCGCAGAGCAGACATAAACAGGCTTCTCTGGGCAGATCTGAGGGCTACC
Source organism: Takifugu flavidus (assembly GCF_003711565.1). NCBI lineage: Eukaryota > Metazoa > Chordata > Actinopteri > Tetraodontiformes > Tetraodontidae > Takifugu > Takifugu flavidus. The sequence continues at coordinate 9,189,132 of NC_079537.1, forward strand.
TGTGAATGTCATGTGCCCCGTTATTATTGAATGTGTGAGTTTTGTAGCGTAGCGTCTCCCCACGTCCGCCTGCCTCAGCCAGCCAGACCTGCAGCCGCAGAAAAATACATCACCATGCACTCAAGGCTCATTTGTCCAATTTATAGATTTACTTTAGAGCAGGTAGCATCAAGAGTGGGAGTGATTATCTTCGAGTATAAATGAAAAGTGAAGTGTAGATTACCTCATACTTGCTGAGCTCTCCTCGAAGCCTTTCTATGTTTTGTGACGTCTGGCTGATTTGCGATGCCAGAGTAGCCGGGTCTCCCATTTGAGGATTTTTCTCATAAACATCTTTCATCTTCCCGAGGGCCTCGCTGAGTGAGAAAGTAACAAGCGAAGAAAGGGAAAGTGACTTTTAGTCGCATTTGCTCCCTGCGGAGTAAACAGTTCAAACAGACGCGTTCGTCTCGGCTGCATGAATATTACCCGACGCTCCCACATGTCAGAGCTGGTTATTAATACGCAGAGCAGACAAACATGCGCATGAAAACAAACCTCTGATCTACTTCCTTTTGCAATTCTTTGCAGATGTCATCCAGTTTCTGTTGTAACCTCTTCCTCCGCTGCTCTGGTGGAAGATGGGAGAAGTCCTCTGTCACAGTAGGCTGCAAGAGTGAACAATAGGTCTGGCTTAGCTTAAAACTGAGCAACAGCAATTTCCGTACGTAAAGAAGGGACAGACACCTGAAAAGAGTCATATTTTCAACAATTAGCCAACCAAAGCCCAGTTCTGAATCTCCCATTTATATATTTGCTTCAAATGAAAGGAGAGCCCATAGAACAAGCAAATCTTAAGAAAACAACACCTGTGAAACAAACATTATCAGTATTAAAGAGGTAATTTGATTATCTAAGAATTGGTGTGGGTGTTTCAAGTTGTCATTTGGTGTGCATGAGAATTTGACCACCAATTCACCACCCAAATTCCCCTTTTAGCTTACAATAACATCAGGGATGGAAAGACTGTGAGAAAAGCACTGCAGAAATGACAGAAATCATTTTGAAATTCAATTTGGAAAGTGTTGCTACCACAGGTGTCGTCCCTTGCTCCACCACCAGGTGGCCACCTCTTCAATACATACAGTTAAACCTATAGGCTGGTTTTTCCTTTGATGATGAAACTCAAGCAGAGTGGTGTGATTAGGGAATTATAATCAGCATATAAAAAAGTGTAATGGAAAGGTGGCCATTTTTATATATCACCCAGGTGAGAGCCCCCTCCCCCACAACAGCTCTGTCTACATTACCAAGTTCCTCTCTGCAGTAAACTTCTGATGGAAGAAGAAATAGCATGTGTGAAAAAGCAGTCTTTTCTATGAAGATGCCACTAACGATTTAAACTATAAATCAGTGCTCCCTGTTCATTTAAAAAAAAAAAAAAGCAAATATTTTAAGGATTTAGTCTTAGAGAAACTGTAACAGAGTGAGAAGTCTCCTGAAGCCCAAAGGTCCTCTAGTAAACTCACCGATCTCCTGAGTGTCCGGAAGGAAGAGATTCTGGGTTTGACTGTCTTATTGATCTCCTTCAAACAGTACGACAAGGTGTCCCGGCCAAACTTGGGGGAAGGGGGTCCATTAGCGGGCGAGGGGGCGGGGGGTGTGGAAAATGGTGGGAGCGTAGAGGGAGAGAGCTTGGGTCACGGGGGGGGGGACCAAAGTACCAGCACCCGAGCATGAGGTATGCGGGCAGGAGTTGTTGTACGGGATGGGACGGAGAGAGAGGAGAGGGGGGGAAAGAAAAAGGGGGCGACATAACACAAAACAGTGAAAAGGGAAAGAAAAAGACAGCATCAACACCTTTAAGCACACCAAAAAGCCAGGAAGACAACATCGGAGCACACCAAGCACATAAGCCCACACAGCATGACCACACACACACACACACACACACACACACACCTGGCACATGGCCCTACCTGAAAATAAGGCCCCTATTAAAGAGATAAGTGGGAAAAACCATGTTCACATATAAACTCTAAATTCATACATCGACAAAGTGGTTGTAACCACATCACTGCATGTGCACGTTTAGGGATTTTCACATGCACACCTCTGGTGTGGTCTGGAAAAGGGTGATGACCTCTGCTACTAACAGTGACCGCCCAAAATACCCAGAGCTGGACGTACAGCTCAGTTTTTATGCGGACATCTATTAGGTAAGCACTACTTTTCATGAGCGTTATGGGATTCTAAGTACAGGCAAGCAGCGAAGAAAAAGGAGCATTTCAGGAGCCAGGCGCAGACCAAAAGCCCAGTCATGCCAGTAGCTTCAGCCTCCTATTCATACGGCTCCGGTCCTAATTGGGCGAGCATGACTGATGACACAGAGCTGTGTGCCACACACATAAACAGAGCTGAGGCAGTAAGACATGCAGACAGAGGAGAGGTGCTGAACAAGCAAACGCCGCAGGAAAGAGAGAAGGGATCATTTAGAGAAGGGGTAGTAGGAGGGCGGGGCACTGGCTTGTTAGTTGTTAGCTACACATGTCACTAGTTCGATTTTAGACTCAACATCAACAGCGCTCCTTTGAGAACAGGCTGTCAATCTCGAGTTGACACATGTCAGTGTTATCGTCCATTAATGTGAGGCTGGGCGTGATCCAGCTCTTCTGACCTGGCAAACTTGATGGCATCCCTGACTGCTGGCACAAAGATTTTATTGTGATGAGAGATGTGATGTTGGGCTCGGGGCAGTATAATGGAAGCAGTGTGTTTGTGGATGCCTGGAGAGGAAAACCCAATGTTGTTTGGGCCCCGTGCTGATGAAAGCACAAGCACAGCAGAATGCTGACGACCGGTTGACCTATTGGAAACCACACTGCAGAGAGAGGGAGGGAGTGTGGCCAAGGTTGATTCACACGCAGCCAGGACAGTCATGCAGAGGACCTGTTCTAGAAGTGCCGAGAGGAGGGCCATTTGTGTCTAATACAATAAAAGAGCTACATGCATTATCATGCTGAGCTGTAAAGGAAAGAATGTAGAGTATAAATGTGGAAATACGAGCGCAGCAGTTCCGCTGAGTGCCACGACTTTTAGTTGAAAACTTTAACCTTTCAAACAAGAATTCACCCACCGCCTGCCTGTGGGCGTTTGGTGTCATCAGCCGGTCATTTCAATTGTTTTCTTGTGTATTAACACTTTCATTTCTTTTCAGATTAGGTGTGAGGTTACTTCAATCGACTGAATCAGCACAATGTCTCAACGGTGTCGTTTCCTACCTTACTCCTTTTGCTAAAAAGCCAGAAATTTTTGCTCCTGTTCTTTCCCAGAATGTCCATGGGGCCCTTCGGCGTGCCCAGGCTGCTGTCAGAGGAGGCTCGATTGATGCCCTGACTGTAGTCCTCAAACTCCAGATCGCCAGGACGGTCAAAGCCAGACTTGTTCTGCTCGATCACAACCATGGAGTCCTGTGGTTAAGGATAAAAGCAATCAGCCAACTTTTCATCCAACAGTTGCACAAAGCATCACGGCACTGCAAAGAGTATTTACAGACCAACTCACATTTCTCCCATTAACATTGGTGCCGGCTTTTGTAATGCCTTCCAGGCACTTGCCAATGATGGGCATCACTTGCTTCTCTGTTTCTGAGAATAGGATGTATCCTTGCGCCAACCTTTGCACTCGGCTCTCATCCAGAATCTGCATTTTCTGGTGAAGACACAAAAAAACTTGACTATTTGAACACCTCAATATGCCGCATGGAGCGTGCACGCGTTTGTCATTTAACAGGTTCAGCAAGCTTTAAAGCACGAATGAAATATCTCAGTTCCACGGCTTGTTTACTTACGTTGAAAATTTGTGGCATATCATCGAAATAGAACTGGTTTTGCTCCTTGTTGAACTTCTGAAGCTGGGCTGCGTAGTCATTCTTACACTCCTCCGCTACGTGCGCCCTCATATGAGCCTGCTGTTTTGCCTGGAACCACACGCACGGCGCACAGTTTGACCCAATGCACCCGATGGCGTTCGATTTTAAGAAATTATTTATCCCTTTCCAACGGTTACTTTTTCAACATCTGCTTTTGTGGCATTGATGTCCTGATCCGTCTTCTCTGCGTACTGTGCCGCGCGCTCCGCTTCTCTCCATTCTCTTTCGAAGCGCTTTTTACTCTAGAGGGAGGGGGAAAACGCCATGTTTAGATCTTTCAACTGAATGAGGCCGCTGGGTTAAAGCGGACGTTTAACGTTTGTGAAAACGAACGCGCAGAACCATGTTTGCCGCATGACTTTTCCCCTCATTGAGACCAAATATGAATGGAATACATCAGTTTGACCTCCTCCTCCAAACTCACGCCGTCGAGTTGCTTGTAGGTGCTCTCCAAACTCTGCTGGGCCTTCTTGGCTTCCAGGAGATACTGCAGACAGTCATAAAAATAGAGCTTAGTTTGGGGGGGGGGGGGGGGGGGGGGGGGGCTGGTGTCAGATGACAGAGAGTGTCAGCCACGTGCAGGGGCAGACGCAGAAGAAACAATAACACGCAAAAGTCACACGGCATCACCCGAAAACAAACAGCAGCGCGTCTGTTGGAGACATCACGTCTGCAGTGGGAATCCGCACTGGGATTCGGGGTTTTGCGAAGTGGCGGGGGCCGCTGCCGCATTCCTTGCAGAGAAATGGAACACCATCGTTCAGACCATAAATCTCTGGAGACACCAAGGCTTCCTTCCTGCCACAACGGTAAGATATCCACCTCTCCCCTCCTTTCTCAGTCTCCCGCTACACTAATTCCATCCCCCAGAAGCAGCTCACACAGCATTTGTACAGCTACAGCTGCAGAGTCGACTCATAAAAGTGTGAGAACTTGGAACACGAATCAATTATTTCTGGTGTAAAAATAAAATAGCTCCCAGAATTTTAATGGCAGGATGTGCTGTCCATTTTGCACAGATATGGATTAAATTTGTTGTGTCACATGGCCCCAGGAGGAATTCTTTCGATTTGATTTGTGAGCTTTTTTTTGCATAATTACTAAAACATATCACGCAGATGCAGCTGAAAGCTGAGGTCTGATTTCAGAAATATTCAGCATAACATCCGAGGCCTAAAAGGATCTTGGAAAATGTGGAGGGTACCAGCACCAATCAGGTACTTTTCTGGTGGGCTCCTGCGGTGGAAAACTGTCCCAGCTTGATCCTGGCTTGGTCATGAGCGCCAATCAAACCTGACAATCTTAATGAATGTGGTGAAGCCACAAAAACATTCCACTGGCCTCAGGTGACCCAACAAGCTCACCGTCTTTCGCTCCTGCTTGAGCTCTTGTAGGTACTTAGTCAGATCGATGCAGATGCTCATCATCATATTCTCGGCAATCAGCTCCCTCTGACCCGCGTAGTCGTTCATTTCATTCAGGACGTCCAGAAAAGCCTGGTAGCTTGACAATCTACCATACAGAAGAGCAAAGGAAAGGGAGGAGAGAAGAGAGCGCAGTGATGGGAGCAGAGATAAGACAGAGCCAGATAAATAAAGGTTCCCAAAGAAGTCAACAGGAGGCCAAGTCCTAATGAGAAGCTCCTGACTTCCTTATTCCTGCTTCCTTCCAGGAGCAATTATCAGCATTCCCATGAAGCAGCAGCGGTAGCACTTGTGATCTATTCGTAGGCTGCAGCGGGATGCATTTGGCTTCTGTTCACATTAATTACATTTTACAAAGCAAAATTCTGGAGTTTCAGGCACAAGCGTGCGTATAATGACAAGAAAACAACCTACAAGTCCTCACCTGCACTCTGGCTCATCCTTGCTGCTCCGTTTGGGGTTATACTTCTTAGAAAGGTTCCTGTGAACAATGAACTTGCATTAATAACAACAGTGGACATGGACAGTGGCTGTAATAATAAATATTTACTTGAAAATGTAGGAGCTTGAAACAAAAAGAAACTGAACACTAAAATGTGCTTCCTCCTTTCACACTCCCTCCAGCCACATCCTATCTGTCATGTGCCAGTCTGCTCCTACTTCCTCTCCTCTCCAGCTATCTCAGCAACCCACCAGATGTGGGCCTGCAGAGTGGGAGTGGGAGCCATCATGGATGAAGAGGGTGAGCAGGCTGGAGCGAGCACACAGCAGCTGTGTGTTCTTCACAGACAAGTTCGATTCTGTCCCAAACTCATCACGAGACCGCACAGACATTTTAGAGAGAGCCACAGGCAGCCGTGCAAAGAGGAGCAGGCAGCCACGGTTGAGGATTTGGGTCAGACATCAGAGGAAAATAAGTAAAATAACAATACTAATAATGGAGGCCTGCCTCAGTTGTTTGGCGTAGTTCTGTTCAATCTCCGTCCTCTCCTTCACAAACTTCACATACTTCTCCACCAGCTCCAGGCCGGATTGTGTATGCTTCTCGATGATGTCATACTGGTCCTGGAGAAAGCAGAACCACAGACAAATAAGGAAAAAAATTAAGTAACAGGAAATGGATCGTGCACTCCCCGCTAACGAGTGAAATGTTACTCTAAAGCCATCCAGAACGAAGGAAAATCAACTAAATATACCCATGTTGTTCCCCACGCTGGATTCCACAGATTCTCTCCACATATGCAATTAATCTTGGCAAGGGTCTTGTGAATTTCCAACTGCTTTTAAATTATAAGGCACCCTGTGCTATTCAGATGACACTGGGTGTGACGGAGGTCAGGGGCAGGAAAAGGAGGCGCTCTTCTCATTCACATCCTGCTGTCCTCTGTGCAGTGAAACATATAGAATAGTCTTGTCTTGAGAATAATAATTAAATTTCATTAGCTGTAGGTGTCCAACTCAGAGGCAGTGTGTTGTTTCTAGATACTCTTTTCCCTTATCTTAGAGGTTAATGACACCTTCAAGCTCAGACATGCCTGCAAAGACTGAGCAATGATATCTCAGCCATTCTTCTCCCACTCTACACTAAATTTCTCTTTTTTTCTTACTATGGAAGGGGATTCCTGACAAGTTGGGCCATGTTTGCCTCCACCTTCCCAATAAAACAAGAGGCTACAAACCCAAATGAATGAGACACCGTTTAGTCTAATGACAGAACACAGTTAAAGGCCAAGATGGAGGTTTGCAATCTACGACCACAATAACATGTGACTCTTAGCCATTAAATTAGGTGCCATTAATCACAGAAAAAAGACGGCCAATACAACCATGGTGCACACCTAGAAAGATGTTTGGACTTTTTTAGACTATGTGGAAATCACAGTAGAGTTAAAATAATGCTAAAATAATCCAATGTCAGGACTGCGGGTTGATAGTGTTTGTTTTTCAATTCTCTTCAACCACATCAACATAAAACAACCCAGAAAAACTGCAATTATACAGGCCACAACTGGGGAGTCAGACCTAGCGTGTCTGACTCCCTCAGCTCCAGCGCCCATTTACTTATCACTTTACATCAGAGCGGCCGGCACCGAAAACATCGGGTCAGGTCTTAATTATAGACCCATCAGGAGTAGCAGCGATGTGCACATCATGTTATTGACTGGCAATGAGGGCAGGAATGGAAGTATAACGGGTAAAGGGTGAAATGAAATCAGAGAGATGGATGGGGAAGATGTCAGACGTCGGCGGGCAGACTATCGTGGGTGCTGTCTGGACAGAGAGGAGGTCCGTTCCAGGATTTCCAATTTGATACTAAACGCTGCTTTCTACAAGACTATAATCACGCTGTCTGACGGGCAGAGATCTGAATATCATTGTTCAATATTGAGCCAGGATTAGAAACATTTCCGCACACACACAGACTGCAGGTAAAGTAAACGTGGGTTTACTTTTTTTTAAAAAAAAAGAAAAATATCATTGAAAATGCATCAAAACATCTTAAAAAAAACATGATCACTATGTTGTCAACAGTGTTTCACAGAGCATAAATCAAAACAGCAAAACAGCAAATGTTCTGCTATTGGAGGAAAAGAAAACTTTTTTTTAACTGTAAGATGAAGATTCTGCAGTTCTGATTTTGTTTCCCATAAAACAGGAGGCAAAAGATGCTTTTATGACTGATTTAGGACTAAACTATCCCTAAAGCCATTCCAAATCCAAAGGTCTGAATCTGCAGCCACCCAGTGATTCATTTATCATCAGAAAACTTCCAGTAATACCAGAACTGCATGCGGCATCAAGGGAATGCCAAATGTCTTCTAAAAAGGAGTCACCCGGAGAGTCACCGGCCTACGAGCTCGGCTGGATACTTCAACCCTGAGTCAGGCAATCTTTCAGAAAATGAGGGGCCTTGCCCGACCAGACTTGCCACAAAGCGCTTCTGGGAGTCAGTCTTTAGCACTTACTATCAAGGCTAATGCTCAGACACTGTTCTTGCACGGCCTTAAAATAGCCTCTGGATTAACGACAGTCAGGGGACGGATGCCAGAGGACTGACTGGGCCCAAGGGATGGCTCTCTGACCAAACAGTAACAAACCCAATTAGGTGTGAGGGGTTTGTCTGATGAGACAGGCAGAGGCAGAAAAATATACCCCAACTAAACTAAATAGATGCAATCATTAGTATTTAAGCTGGCGGCTTCACTGTTGAGCTTCTCTCAAGTCAAACTGCTCCATGAGCTGATCGGGAATGACTCCCATCCGGACGTAAAAAAAAAAAATCTGGTTAATTCTGGGATGGATTCTGACTCATTCAAAGTAGGGCAAAACTAATTAGGATGTTGCACCAGCGTAGGATGAAAAGGGACAGAAAAAAAGAGGCCTGGGGGGAGAATGTGTAATGAGGTCACCACCTCGCTGTCCTCAACTTTGCATTACTCCGTTTACATATTCAGGTTCCTCCACAAGAGGCATGTTTGTTTGCAAATGTGCGGCCTGTGTACGGGCAGGGCCGTCGCCTAGGTAACGTATATTGTGGGATTTTTTTTTATGTTTGCGTGGAGATGGTGTGTTTAGACTGGATTGTGTCACTTCTGTGGTTTCTATCTTGTTTTGTAAACTAGGGAAATTGAAACAGGCACCATTTTCTAAAAATGACTGCACTAAACACACATGGCCTAAAAGATGGAACTTGTTTACGTCAACAAAAATGCGCGAGGCCTGAAAAAGTGTTAACATGGAGTCGGCGCAAATGGCAGCGTCTAATTTCATCTCTATGGGAGCAAGACTCCCAGATTGTAAACAGCCAAACATCCCAGCGGGTACAGCCCGCCGCAGCGCTTTATTTGCCCCCGTTGACTGCAAAATAAAGAGATTATTTTCAGCATATCGTCGTCTTTGAACTCATGTTTGCAGAAAAGATCAGAAACACCGATTTGCACAGCGGGACCCCTTTGATTTACCTCCTGATGGACAGATTTTCGTGACAGTTTGCGCAAATCCCAAAACATAACTGGATCCAATCAAAAGACAATTACGCAGCTGCCGCGCAAAGCGCGACGCGACATGAGGCGCAACGGTGCGCCAGCTGAGCCGATCTTCGTTAAAAGTACGAGTCTCAAAAACACGCCTCGGTTCGCCAATGCACCGTTTAAGGTAGAAAAGCGTGCAGCTGTGCAGCCCCTGCTCGCTCCTTCAGACGTGGACTCCTGCCCAGCCTGAGCCACGGGCGCCATCGACAACGATCGTTTTATTTCCAACATCGTCGCCAAAGCCAAACGTGCGGTGGACTCACCCAAAGCTCCGTTCCCCAGTCCATGTTCAGCTTGTCGGCCAAGCTGTGCGACTATGCCGAATACAAAGAACTTCTCCAAAGTTATCCAGCAGCTCGGAGGAGGAAGAGGGGGAGGAGGAGGAGGAGGAGGAGGGGGCTCCTAAGTATAATCCCCAGTGGATAAATCAGTAACCGCCACACATCACAACCGCGTTTGGATTGGAAACTAACGCGAACTAGGATGGTGATAAACTGGTTATGAAGGATTGAGAGTATCTCGTGTAGTTTGAACGGGAACTTTTGGTGTGGAAGGAAAACGGGATAAAGTAGCTTTCACATCCGCGTCACTCCGAAATCCTAAACCTTAAAGGGGCCGCACGCAGAAACGTTGAGCGCAGGGGGCCACACTTTATCCCGAGTCCTCCTGGGCTCCAAGACACCCAACTGTTGTCAGCCAAGACTTATTTAATCATTAAACCGAGGCGGTGGCTGATCCCAGCAGACACGACGCCACCACAGCTGCGTTGGCAGCAGAAATGGCTGCAAAGCTTGTGACGCTCCTCAGTAATTTGCAACGTTTCACACCGTTCGTGAAAATGGGCTTTAACTGTCGTTTCTAGCATCCGCTTCTTCCCAGAAGATTCCCGTCAAACCAACTGTAACAGCAGAAGCTGGAGTACCAGAAAGCCTTTATTAGGTTAAATAACATCAGGTAAAATTTTGTAGTAAAACAGTTCATATCTCATCCTGGAAAAATCTAAATTCAAAGTGGAATTAAATATCAAGTCTTTGAGATTATTCCCATCATACTTATTTTACAATTTCACGTAAAGCAAAACAACACTAGGCCTGCACTCCCTTGTGTTTGGTGGTTAAAGGGATGGACACATCAGAGCCATCTTTGGCCCTGTCAGCCACAAATCTGGACTCTCCGTGCTTTTTCTTGCACGTGCGATACAATAGGACGACAAGAAGGATTATGATGATTAACAAGAACGGCAGCAGCCAGAGAACTTCCGGTGGGACTCGGCTGCTTTCACCTGGAATTACAGACAAGATGTAATTAAAAATTGATCTGCTACATTCACATCCTTCAGTGTCATCGCACAATCGTGACACCTTTCATGAGCAGTGTGACGGATCTTGTTACACGCCCGGCTTTACTCTTGGCGACGCAGACGTAAACACCGGCGTTGGTAGACGTGGCTCCTGTGATCCTGATGCTCTTCTGGCGCCCCCCAGTGACCATCGCATTGTCTGCAGGGGCATATTCCCAGGAGATCTCAGGGGGAGGGTTACCCTCAGCCGAACAATCAAGGTTGACATTCTCTCCTGGGTAAACCTCCTGGGTGTAACTTTCCAGGTTAAACACGGGGGCATCTGTAAATAAGATGTTTGATTAGGAAAGTCAACACACAGGTTTTTGTAGCCATTGCTAGACAACATACACAGAACGTTAAGATAGAGCCAATGACTCCTTGTGCCATGTTTGTTGGTTGCTGTAAGTGAGTAGTTTCCACTGTCATGTTTTGTCCACCGAGGCGGGGTTGGTATCACTGCTCCATCTTTTGTCCAGGTGATGATAGGAGGGGGGAGACCATCTGGTTCACACACACTCTGGACCTGAGCATCTTCTTTAATCTCATAGTGTTGGTTGCAGGTAAAGGAAGGGCTATCTGCAAAAGTAAAGACCAAATATTTTCAGAACACGATGCATGTGGAACGTATGGATTCATTATTTAATTGTAATAAGGCAAAACCCACATTCAACGGTGATGTTGACAGAGGTGCTGCTTTTGCCGAGACTGTTCACAACTTCAGCTGTGTACTCTCCTGAGCCAGTCCTGGTGAGAGGCACAGATGCACTGATCTCTGTCCCCCCATGGTACCACTGGACAGTGGGTGGAGGGTTCCCATCTACATGACAGGGCAACCTGTCTATCGTAATGTCACCCTCCACACCTCTGAAGTGGCCTGAACACCCTTGGATCCTTGGCTTATCTGCAGTCACACAGAAACAGAAATTAACCAGAAAATGTGGACCAGCGGTAAAACTGGAGCGACGGGTGAAATGATAAGAACCCACAGTGCACGACAGCAGTGTAAGCTGATGAGGTCACTGTAGGGACGAGCTCTGGTCCGTTCGGTCCGAGGTGCAGCTCAGCCGCACACCTGAACTCCACTCCATTGTCCTCTCTCATGACAGCGGTTCTGAAGGTGGAGACGGCGCTGTCTGGAGTCCTGCTGGTGTCATTAAACATTTCTGTCTGCACCATGTCATTGCCTCTGTACCACTTCACTCTGAGCGCCTGAAGAGGGGCCACATTAGTGACATCACAGCTCAGGACCATCTCTGCTCCCTCCTGCGTCACATCAGCAGAGACTGACACAGAGTCTGGAGTCTCTGTAAGCAACGCAAGAGAAGAACATGCAACCCTATCTTACATGTATGAACTTAAACGTAAAAGGAATTTCCACTTTCTTTCCTATCATATATTTTACAGAGTAATTTCCATTAGCAAGAACAGCTACTCCTGTTGCTCAGTACTCACTATAAACGATGACGTTTGGCATCTCAGAGCACTGATTTTGTTCCAGAGTCACAAAGCATTCAGCGTTTACCGCCCACTCCTTGACTTCTTCCACAGCCCAGCTGACAGACAAAGGTTGTTCAACCTGCTTCTTTCCAAATGAGACAATGAAGTCGATCTCCTCAACGTTTGCAGCCGACGTGCTGCAGTTAATTGAAAGTGGATCTCCAAATCTCACCACCACTTCAGCAGGGGTCAGTATTACAGGACATGCTGCAATCAGTTTCAATGCATTAATATTCAATCGCTGTCATTTTAAGTGTAAAAAAAGTGAAAAGTAAAGGGCAGAAAAAAAAGATGAGCAGTACCAGATTGTGGCACTGCCTCAGGAGTGGTTATGGCTGCAGGGGGCACTGCTGTGCTTGGTTTAACCACCACAATGATGAATTCCTTTGTTGCACTGTGCAGATAATTGCTGGCTGTACATTGACATCTCATATTGTGTTCTATTTGGCCAATGTAGAGATGATTTGTGGTCTCCTTCTCATGTGCACCATCACAGGTCCAGTTAAGGTGTGGTTGAGGGTGCCCCTCTGCATCACAGCTCAGGTCAACGTTTGCTCCTACAGGAACAGAAATCTGCAACAAGTTTTCCTTGAAGGTGGGAGCATCTGAGGAGATGAACACAGACAGCATCATGCAAAACCCATCAAACACCTCAGCTGTAAACATGTCATTGAGCATACTACTAAAGTTTGGGTTGCACGATGGATAGAAACAAGTTTGCAGGTATATTTACTTCCATGAGAGTGCCAATAAAACCAAAAATCATAAATTCTCATCTGCACAGTAAAGATAAACCCACATTCAACGGTGATGTTGACAGAGGTGATGCTTTTGCCGAGACTGTTCACAACTTCAGCTGTGTACTCTCCTGAGCCAGTCCTGGTGAGAGGCACAGATGCACTGATCTCTGTCCCCCCATGGTACCACTGGACAGTGGGTGGAGGGTTCCCATCTACATAACAGGGCAACATGTCTATCGTAATGTCACCCTCCACACCGCTGAAGTGGCCTGAACACCCTTGGATCCTTGGCTTATCTGCAGTCACACAGAAACAGAAATTACCGGTAACAAGATAATGTGGACTAGTGGTAAAACTGGAGCGACGGGTGAAATGATAAGAACCCACAGAGCACGACAGCAGTGTAAGCTGATGAGGTCACTGTAGGGACGAGCTCTGGTCCGTTGGGTCCGAGGTGCAGCTCAGCCGCACACCTGAACTCCACTCCATTGTCCTCTCTCCCAGCAGTGGTTCTCAAGGTGGAGATGACGCTGGCTGGAGTCCTACTGGTGTCATTAAACATTTGTGTGTGCACCGTGTCATTGCCTATGTACCACTTCACTCTGAGCGCCTGAAGAGGGGCCACGTTAGTGACATCACAGCTCAGGACCATCTCTGCTCCCTCCTGCGTCACATCAGCAGAGACTGACACAGAGTCTGGAGTCTCTGTAAGCAACGCAAGAGAAGAACATGCAACCCTATCTTACATGTATGAACTTAAACGTAAAAGGAATTTCCACCCTTTCCTGTTTTCTATCATATTTTACAGAGTAATTTCCATTAGCAAGAACAGCTACTCCTGACAGAGTCTGGAGTCTCTGCAAGCAATGTTAATTATTATGGAACAGGGACCATGATTTGAAGTGACACTTACTGTACACAACAATATTAACTTCATTGCTGCATTGAAAAGAGTCATTCAACTGAATGACACACTCAACTTTCATATCCCACTTTGTCACAGGAACTTCGACGTAACTAAGCTTCTCTTCCATTCCAATTTTCCAAAACACATCCAGGTCATCCTCAAAAGTGCTGGTGCAGTTTAATACTACAATTTCTCCATATTCTACTACAACCTCAGGATCCAGGTTGATGAGGTCAGGAGAACAGCTTTTATCTGCCTCTGTGGAGAAATTAACAGGAGCATTTAATGTTCTGCAACAATTCAGTAAATCTAAATGCATCAATGATCATAAATGAGCAAAGGGATGGGGTGACTGCCTATTTCATTTGAACGCTTGGCCCAGTTTACACAATTCAACTGTCACGAGGTACAGAGGAAGTATTTACCAGTCCTCCTCTACTGCATGAATTCTCAAATATGGGTCATGAAATTTAACATGACAAATTTACTTGGAAATATACATTTCTCAACTCTTGTGTTCTTTTTTGGCAGTTTTATGTCTGCACTTAAGAAAGTGTAATATTGGAAATATTTGAAGTTTATATTCACTCACCACATTGTAAAAACATGAGTATGAGAAAGCCCAGCATCCTCCTGAGATGGGACATGTTGGACCAGCAGGTAGGCTGATGGAACTGGAACATCCAGATGCTCTTCAGACTCAGAAGAACAAGCAAACGCTCTGAATCCAGTAGCTGTGTGACGGGTGCAGTTTAGGACCCAAAAGCAGAACTCTGGAAAGCTGGACCGTAGTAATGACTTTTATTAACCCACGGGCAAACAGGAACTCAGGCAGACCAGGAAACACAGGAAATAGTCCGTTCTTCTGGGCCCGCACAAAGTCTATGAGTTGCAGGCTCGGGGAGTGGGACGAGCAGCAGCGAAGTCGGGGCCGGGCGGAGAAGTCTAAACCAGGTGAACCGACAGGAACCAGAGACGCTGAGGCAGAAGTCGTAGTCAGGGGCAGAACGCTGGTAGGTTGTCCGGGGAACAGGCAAGGCAGGCAGAACGAAGACAGGCAGGGTCGGTAACGGGTAATCCGGCAGGGAAACAACGCTGGAAAGTCTTGCATGAGAGCAGAAGAACAATCTGGCACTGAGTGAGTGTGAGGCTGGAGAATATATACACTGGTAGGTGAGCTGATTGATGAGTGAGGGCAGGTGTGTGATCAGTGACTGAGAGCAGGTGTGGTGATCAGAGGGTGTGGTGTGAGCAGGGCAGTGGAAAAGTACTGGGACAGGAGGGAACTGGAGAAAAGGGGCTGTGACAGAACCCCCCTCTCAAGGGACGGCCCCTGACGTCCCAAAAACAAAGGCCAAGCTGAGCCGGGTGGGTGGAGGGGGGCCTGGAGGAGGGCTAAAATTCTTCAGAGGCCTCCGTCTCAGCTTCCTCTTCGTCCTCGTCGCTGGAAGCCTCGGATGACAGGGAGGACAGAGTCTCTAAATTGGCACCGCCACCAGCATTGGGGATCTTGGGCTGGTCAGGGTGAC
The DNA here is from genome assembly GCF_003711565.1 of Takifugu flavidus. Lineage (NCBI taxonomy): Eukaryota > Metazoa > Chordata > Actinopteri > Tetraodontiformes > Tetraodontidae > Takifugu > Takifugu flavidus. The sequence continues at coordinate 9,204,512 of NC_079537.1, forward strand.
AGTGATGGAACTCGCGGATGAGCTGCGCATCCAGGATGTGACGGGCCGGGACCCATGACCTCTCCTCTGGGCCGTATCCCTCCCAGTCTACGAGATACTGAAGGCCCCTTCCACGGTGGCGGGAGCGCAGCAGGCGGCGAACTGTGAAGGCAGGACCCCCATCAATAATCCGTGGAGGTGGTGGCGGCTGAGAAGCAGGCATTAACGGACTCTCTCGAACCGGCTTGATCCTGGAGACATGGAAGGTTGGGTGGATCCGCATGGCACGGGGCAGAGGTTGCAGGTAACCGGCAGGGGCCTGGCGGGAGGACTTGTGCAGACTGCAGATCGGGCAGGCGTTGACAAACTCTCTGGTGTCCTCCTCTAAAGTGGGCCACCAGAACCGCTGCTGCAGGACCTCTTTAGTGCGCTGAATCCCTGGGTGGCAAGTGAGCCGGGAGCCGTGGGCCCATTGTAGGACGTCAGACCTCAGACCGTCCGGGACAAACAGGCGGTCAGGAGGGCAGGAGCTGGGACCAGGTTGGTTCTCCAGGGCAGCCTTTACACGCTCCTCCACCTCCCAGGTGAGAGAGGCCACAAGGCAGGGAGCAGGGAGAATGGTGTCTGGGTTGAGGGCAGTGTCTTCTGTTCCCAGGAACTGGCGAGATAGAGCGTCAGGCTTGATGTTGCGGGAGCCCGGCCGATAGGAGAGGGAAAAGTTGAACCTGGTAAAGAACAGGGACCACCTGGCCTGACGGGAGTTCAGTCTCCTAGCCGACCGGATGTACTCCAGGTTTTTGTGGTCCGTCCAAACCAGGAAGGGCAATTTAGTCCCCTCTAACCAGTGACGCCATTCCTCCAATGCCAGTTTCACTGCCAACAGTTCTCGGTTCCCAATGTCATAATTTTGTTCTGCCGGAGACAGACGTCAGGAGAAGAAGGCACAGGGGTGCATTTTCTGGTCATCCGCAGAGCGTTGAGAGAGAACGGCGCCGATCCCCACATCAGAAGCATCGACCTCTACTATGAAGTGCCTTTCAGGGTCAGGAACCAGGAGAATGGGAGCTGAGGTGAACTGGGCCTTGAGGTTCTGGAATGCCTCCTCGGCAGCCTGGGACCAACGGAAGGGTACCTTGGAGGAGGTGAGAGAAGTGAGCGGAGCGGCCACGGTGCTGTATCCCCAGATGAACCTCCGGTAGAAGTTGGCGAATCCCAGGAACCGTTGCAGCTGTCTCCGGGACTCGGGGACGGGCCAGGAGGTGACGGCAGAGACCTTGGAGGGGTCCATCTCTACACTGCCTTGACCGATAATGTATCCCAGGAAAGAGACGGAGGTAGCATGGAATTCACACTTCTCGGCCTTGACAAACAGCGAGTTCTCCAGCAGGCGTTGGAGGACGGCCTGGACATGATGCACGTGTTCCTCCTTGGAACGGGAGAAGATCAGGATGTTGTCCAGGTAGACAAACACAGTCTTGTTGAGCATGTCCCTCAAAATGTCATTAATGAGTGCCTGGAAGACGGCCGGGGCATTAGTAAGGCCGAAAGGCATGACCAGGTACTCATAGTGTCCAGTGGGTGTGTTGAAGGCGGTCTTCCACTCGTCCCCCTCCCGGATCCGGACTAGGTGGTAGGCATTGCGGAGATCCAACTTGGTGAAGACCATGGCCCCCTGAAGCAGCTCAAAGGCTGAAGCGATGAGTGGGAGAGGGTATCGATTCTTGACCGTGATCTCATTGAGGCCCCTGTAGTCGATGCAGGGCCTCAGGGACCTGTCCTTCTCCACAAAGAAGAACCCTGCCCCAGCAGGCGATGAGGAGGGACGGATAATCCCGGCAGCCAGAGCATCATTAATGTAGACCTCCATGGCCTCTCTTTCTGGTGCAGACAGTGAGTAGAGACGACCCTTGGGAGGCGTGGTGCCGGGCTGAAGGTCTATGGCGCAGTCGTAGGGTCGATGAGGGGGCAGGGAGGTAGCCTTAGCCTTGCTGAACACCTCCCGGAAGTCATGGTACTCAGAGGGTACCGCAGACAGGTCGGGGGCCGGAATGGATTCGACTGATAATAGAGGCGCGGCAGCTTGATTAAGGCAGACCTGGTGACAGGAGGAACTCCACCCCAGAATGGAACCCGTCGCCCAGTCAATGTGGGGGTTGTGACGACGGAGCCAGGGGTAACCAAGGATGAGTGGGAGGTGAGGTGACTTCAAGACGTGGAATTGTATGGTCTCGTGGTGGTTGCCTGACAGAAGCATGTGGATGGGCGTGGTCTGGTGAGTGACAGTCCCTAGGAGATGGCCATCCAGGGCGCTGGCAGGAACTGAATGTGGTAACGGAACCCGGTCGATACCCAGCTGGACGGCGAGCTCCTCATCGATCAGGCTGACATCAGCCCCGGAGTCTATGAAGGTGGCGAGGGTGTGAGAGCCCCCCGCCAACAGAAGCCGGACGTGAAACAATGGCCGTGGGCAGGGGGCAGAGTCTTGAGTCCGGCTAAGCAGTCCGCCCCTGTCTACTGCTGAGCCCTCTCCTTTTACTGGGCAATGAGAGACAAAGTGCCCAGCCTGTCCGCAGTAGAGACAGAGGTTCCCCTGTCGTCGTCGCTCTCGCTCCGCAGGAGTCAGGCTGGTGCGTCTCACCTGCATGGGTTCGGCCCCCCCAGATGCGGGCCCTGTGAGAAGGTTGGAGGCGGCTGGAGATCCTCGCAGGCGGCCAGACGACCGGTGCTCCGCCTCTCCCTGGCGTAGCTCTCTTCTCCTTGCCTGGACGCGCCTGTCCAGCCTTGAAGTCAGGTTGATGAGTCCATCAAGGGAGGGCGGAAGATCAAAGGGAACCAACGCATCCTTTATATATGGCGCTAGCCCATTGAGGAAGGCGTCGCACTGGGCTGCTGGGTTCCAATCACTAAGCCGGGCCCGGGTACGGAAGTCGATAGCGTAGTCAGCAATGGGCCGACTTCCCTGCTTCACGCTCATGAGTCCCCCGATGGCATTCGGACCCAGAGAAACAGGCCCAAAAACCTTACGAAGTTCCGCAGAGAAGGCCTGGAAAGAGGAACAGGCCGGTGTGCTCCTCTCCCACTCTGCCGTTCCCCACAGGCGTGCTCTGCCAGTCAGGTGATTGATGGTAAAGGCGACCCTCGCCGCCTCTGAGGCGAAGGTGTAGGGCTGCAGAGCGAACAGGATTGAACAGTTCGTGAGGAACGGATTGCAGCCCTCTGGGTCCCCAGAATAACGCTCTGGGGTTCCCACCCGGGGCTCTGGAACAGTGCCTGGTGGGGGAGCAGGAACCGGAGGAGGAGGAGCTGGAGCGGCCGGTTGCGACACTGAGACCACCAGCTGTTGGACCTGGGAGGCTACTGACCTTAATGCCTGCTCTAGGGCCGATGCTGTCTCCCGAGCCTCCGCAGCATTGGAGGCTAGCTGGGCCTCGAATTGTTGGAGCCTTCCCTCCACTTGGTCCAAACGAGACTGAGGTGGTGACGAGTGTGCTGGGTCCATGTTTGGCCAGATTGTACTGTGACGGGTGCAGTTTAGGACCCAAAAGCAGCACTCTGGAAAGCTGGACCGTAGTAATGACTTTTATTAACCCACGGGCAAACAGGAACTCAGGCAGACCAGGAAACACAGGAAATAGTCCGTTCTTCTGGGCCCGCACAAAGTCTATGAGTTGCAGGCTCGGGGAGTGGGACGAGCAGCAGCGAAGTCGGGGCCGGGCGGAGAAGTCTAAACCAGGTGAACCGACAGGAACCAGAGACGCTGAGGCAGAAGTCGTAGTCAGGGGCAGAACGCTGGTAGGTTGTCCGGGGAACAGGCAAGGCAGGCAGAACGAAGACAGGCAGGGTCGGTAACGGGTAATCCGGCAGGGAAACAACGCTGGAAAGTCTTGCATGAGAGCAGAAGAACAATCTGGCACTGAGTGAGTGTGAGGCTGGAGAATATTGTGTGACAAGCTGATGATTACTCATTTTGGGCAGAACCTGATGAAAGTGTGCAACGCCCTAGTTTCCAAGAAACTGGTCATGAAATTTTTTATGTCTGCACTTAAGAAAGTGTAATATTGGAAATATTTGAAGTTTATATTCACTCACCACATTGTAAAAACATGAGTATGAGAAAGCCCAGCATCCTCCTGAGATGGGACATGTTGGACCAGCAGGTAGGATGATGGAACTGGAACATCCAGATGCTCTTCAGACTCAGAAGAACAAGCAAATGCTCTGAATCCAGTAGCTGATGATTACCCATTTTGGGCAGAACCTGATGAAAGTGTGCAACGCCCTAGTTTCCAAGAAACTGGTCATGAAATGAAACCCTGACAACATAACCACAGAGTATCCGGGTCCCTTTCTAGGGGTTAACTGTTGTTTTTATAAGTATTTGATAAGAGAATACAAGTGTGATAGATTTTTATTGATAAGTACAAATTGCAAAACATCCAAAAAAAACACATTATCTGCACTTTATTTCTAACTGCATTTCTTTCAAATATGTCCATCAGTCTTCCATGTCATGTGGGTTTTATCATCATGGAAACTCGTTTGAGGGAGTAAGACCCCCCGTGGAACTCGGCCCAGTACACCCCATCCTGGTACCGGCTTCGATAGTGGCCTCCCCGATACCACACGCCGTTCAGGTTGGAATGGGCACACATGTGGTACCACCAACCCCCTTTTTGGTAATGAGCACAGTTACCTGCTGACAAATTGAGAACAGTTAACAGCCAAAGCTCGGCTGCCAACAGAGCGACAGCAACAAGGCGGGGGGACAGACCTGTGTAGCTGTCCTTGTCTCGATCCAGAGTGGTGAAAGCCTTGTTGTTGTGCCACGACAGTGAGTCCCCTGCGTTGCCGCTGTACTGGCCCAAACACAGTCGGTACCAGTCACTCTCTGGTTCCAGGCTGAAGCTGTCATATTCGGCAAATACCTGTCGACCCTGCCAGTCCTCCAGCATCACCCTCAGTTTATACTGGGCCTGTTTGGTTATCCAGTAGAGGTGTTCCAGGCCAAGCCAGTATTCTCCATCCAGGTTCCCAAAGCCGAGCTGGAATTGACCCACATGTTTAATCTCGGGGATTTTTTGGAGGATGCTGGTACAACTTTTTGTACGTTTTGTGGGGTTTTTTCAGGCATGTATGCGGTCACCTTGTACTGCTCCCAGGTCCTGAAAAAGTTGACCGAGCCGTCCTGTCTCTTCTGGATAACCGTCCAGCCTCCCTGAGCGCGACTCTGTTCACACCACGCCTGCAGGAGGCGGTTGGTTCCCTGCGGACGCAGCAGGTAGATCCCACTGGTGTTTTCCCCAGAGTCCAACACGTGCTGGCAGTCGTGCCACGGCCCTGGGGAGGGAGAAACACATACATGCAGCCGAGTCAGGCGTCGTTGGAGGAGTATGCTCTCGTCGTTTTTGAACTCATGTTTGCAGAAAAGATCAGAAACACCGATTTGCACAGCGGGACCCCTTTGATTTACCTCCTGATGGACAGATTTTCGTGACAGTTTGCGCAAATCCCAAAACATAACTGGATCCAATCAAAAGACAATTACGCAGCTGCCGCGCAAAGCGCGCCGCGACATGAGGCGCAACGGTGCGCCAGCTGAGCCGATCTTCGTTAAAAGTACGAGTCTCAAAAACACGCCTCGGTTCGCCAATGCACCGTTTAAGGTAGAAAAGCGTGCAGCTGTGCAGCCCCTGCTCGCTCCTTCAGACGTGGACTCCTGCCCAGCCTGAGCCACGGGCGCCATCGACAACGATCGTTTTATTTCCAACATCGTCGCCAAAGCCAAACGTGCGGTGGACTCACCCAAAGCTCCGTTCCCCAGTCCATGTTCAGCTTGTCGGCCAAGCTGTGCGACTATGCCGAATACAAAGAACTTCTCCAAAGTTATCCAGCAGCTCGGAGGAGGAGGAAGAGGGGGAGGAGGAGGAGGAGGAGGAGGGGGGCTCCTAAGTATAATCCCCAGTGGATAAATCAGTAACCGCCACACATCACAACCGCGTTTGGATTGGAAACTAACGCGAACTAGGATGGTGATAAGATGGTTATGAAGGATTGAGAGTATCTCGTGTAGTTTGAACGGGAACTTTTGGTGTGGAAGGAAAACGGGATAAAGTAGCTTTCACATCCGCGTCACTCCGAAATCCTAAACCTTAAAGGGGCCGCACGCAGAAACGTTGAGCGCAGGGGGCCACACTTTATCCCGAGTCCTCCTGGGCTCCAAGACACCCAACTGTTGTCAGCCAAGACTTATTTAATCATTAAACCGAGGCGGTGGCTGATCCCAGCAGACACGACGCCACCACAGCTGCGTTGGCAGCAGAAATGGCTGCAAAGCTTGTGACGCTCCTCAGTAATTTGCAACGTTTCACACCGTTCGTGAAAATGGGCTTTAACTGTCGTTTCTAGCATCCGCTTCTTCCCAGAAGACTCCCGTCAAACCAACTGTAACAGCAGAAGCTGGAGTACCAGAAAGCCTTTATTAGGTTAAATAACATCAGGTAAAATTTTGTAGTAAAACAGTTCATATCTCATCCTGGAAAAATCTAAATTCAAAGTGGAATTAAATATCGAGTCTTTGAGATTATTCCCATCATACTTATTTTACAATTTCACGTAAAGCAAAACAACACTAGGCCTGCACTCCCTTGTGTTTGGTGGTTAAAGGGATGGACACATCAGAGCTATCTTTGGCCCTGTCAGCCACAAATCTGTACTCTCCGTGCTTTTTCTTGCACGTGCGATACAAATAGGACGACAAGAAGGATTATGATGATTAACAATAACGGCAGCAGCCAGAGAACTTCCGGTGGGACTCGGCTGCTTTCACCTGGAATTACAGACAAGATGTAATTAAAAATTGATCTGCTACATTCACATCCTTCAGTGTCATCGCACAATCGTGACACCTTTCATGAGCAGTGTGACGGATCTTGTTACACGCCCGGCTTTACTCTTGGCGACGCAGACGTAAACACCGGCGTTGGTAGACGTGGCTCCTGTGATCCTGATCCTGATGCTCTTCTGGCGCCCCCCAGTGACCATCGCATTGTCTGCAGGGGCATATTCCCAGGAGATCTCAGGGGGAGGGTTACCCTCAGCCGAACAATTAAGGTTGACACTTTCTCCTGGGTAAACCTCCTGGGTGTAACTTTCCAGGTTAAACACGGGGGCATCTGTAAATAAGATGTTTGATTAGGAAAGTCAACACACAGGTTTTTGTAGCCATTGCTAGACAACATACACAGAACGTTAAGATAGAGCCAATGACTCCTTGTGCCATGTTTGTTGGTTGCTGTAAGTGAGTAGTTTCCACTGTCATGTTTTGTCCACCGAGGCGGGGTTGGTATCACTGCTCCATCTTTTGTCCAGGTGATGATAGGAGGGGGGAGACCATCTGGTTCACACACACTCTGGACCTGAGCATCTTCTTTAATCTCATAGTGTTGGTTGCAGGTAAAGGAAGGGCTATCTGCAAAAGTAAAGACCAAATATTTTCAGAACACGATGCATGTGGTGCATGTGGAACGTATGGATTCATTTATTTAATTGTAATAAGGCAAAACCCACATTCAACGGTGATGTAGACAGAGGTGATGCTTTTGCCGAGACTGTTCACAACTTCAGCTGTGTACTCTCCTGAGCCAGTCCTGGTGAGAGGCACAGATGCACTGATCGCTGTCCCCCCATGGTACCACTGGACAGTGGGTGGAGGGTTCCCATCTACATGACAGGGCAACCTGTCTATCGTAATGTCACCCTCCACACCTCTGAAGTGGCCTGAACACCCTTGGATCCTTGGCTTATCTGCAGTCACACAGAAACAGAAATTACCGGTAAGATAATGTGGACTAGTGGTAAAACTGGAGCGACGGGTGAAATGATAAGAACCCACAGAGCACGACAGCAGTGTAAGCTGATGAGGTCACTGTAGGGACGAGCTCTGGTCCGTTGGGTCCGAGGTGCAGCTCAGCCGCACACCTGAACTCCACTCCATTGTCCTCTCTCACGACAGCGGTTCTCAAGGTGGAGACGGCGCTGTCTGGAGTCCTACTGGTGTCATTAAACATTTCTGTCTGCACCATGTCATTGCCTCTGTACCACTTCACTCTGAGCGCCTGAAGAGGGGCCACGTTAGTGACATCACAGCTCAGGACCATCTCTGCTCCCTCCTGCGTCACATCACAGAGACTGACACAGAGTCTGGAGTCTCTGTAAGCAACGCAAGAGAAGAACATGCAACCCTATCTTACATGTATGAACTTAAATGTAAAAGGAATTTCCACTCTTTCCTGTTTCCTATCATATTTTACAGAGTAATTTCCATTAGCAAGAACAGCTACTCCTGTTGCTCAGTACTCACTATAAACGATGACGTTTGGCATCTCAGAGCACTGATTTTGTTCCAGAGTCACAAAGCATTCAGCGTTTACCGCCCACTCCTTGACTTCTTCCACAGCCCAGCTGACAGACAAAGGTTGTTCAACCTGCTTCTTTCCAAATGAGACAATGAAGTCGATCTCCTCAACGTTTGCAGCCGACGTGCTGCAGTTAATTGAAAGTGGATCTCCAAATCTCACCCCCACTCAGCAGGGGTCAGTATTACAGGACATGCTGCAATCAGTTTCAATGCATTAATATTCAATCGCTGTCATTTTAAGTGTAAAAAAAGTGAAAAGTAAAGGGCAGAAAAAAAAATGAGCAGTACCAGATTGTGGCACTGCCTCAGGAGTGGTTATGGCTGCAGGGGGCACTGCTGTGCTTGGTTTAACCACCACAATGATGAATTCCTTGTTGCACTGTGCAGATAATTGCTGGCTGTACATTGACATCTCATATTGTGTTCTATTTGGGCAATGTAGAGATGATTTGTGGTCTCCTTCTCATGTGCACCATCACAGGTCCAGTTAAGGTGTGGTTGAGGGTGCCCCTCTGCATCACAGCTCAGGTCAACGTTTGCTCCTACAGGAACAGAAATCTCCAACAAGTTTTCCTTGAAGGTGGGAGCATCTGAGGAGATGAACACAGACAGCATCATGCAAAACCCATCAAACACCTCAGCTGTAAACATGTCATTGAGCATACTACTAAAGTTTGGGTTGCACGATGGATAGAAACAAGTTTGCAGGTATATTTACTTCCATGAGAGTGCCAATAAAACCAAAAATCATAAATTCTCATCTGCACAGTAACGATAAACCCACATTCAACGGTGATGTAGACAGAGGTGATGCTTTTGCCGAGACTGTTCACAACTTCAGCTGTGTACTCTCCTGAGCCAGTCCTGGTGAGAGGCACAGATGCACTGATCGCTGTCCCCCCATGGTACCACTGGACAGTGGGTGGAGGGTTCCCATCTACATGACAGGGCAACCTGTCTATCGTAATGTCACCCTCCACACCTCTGAAGTGGCCTGAACACCCTTGGATCCTTGGCTTATCTGCAGTCACACAGAAACAGAAATTAACCAGAAAATGTGGACCAGCGGTAAAACTGGAGCGACGGGTGAAATGATAAGAACCCACAGAGCACGACAGCAGTGTAAGCTGATGAGGTCACTGTAGGGACGAGCTCTGGTCCGTTGGGTCCGAGGTGCAGCTCAGCCGCACACCTGAACTCCACTCCATTGTCCTCTCTCATGACAGCGGTTCTGAAGGTGGAGACGGCGCTGGCTGGAGTCCTACTGGTGTCATTAAACATTTCTGTCTGCACCATGTCATTGCCTCTGTACCACTTCACTCTGAGCGCCTGAAGAGGGGCCACGTTAGTGACATCACAGCTCAGGACCATCTCTGCTCCCTCCTGCGTCACATCACCAGAGACTGACACAGAGTCTGGAGTCTCTGTAAGCAACGCAAGAGAAGAACATGCAACCCTATCTTACATGTATGAACTTAAATGTAAAAGGAATTTCCACTCTTTCCTGTTCCTATCATATTTTACAGAGTAATTTCCATTAGCAAGAACAGCTACTCCTGTTGCTCAGTACTCACTATAAACGATGACGTTTGGCATCTCAGAGCACTGATTTTGTTCCAGAGTCACAAAGCATTCAGCGTTTACCGCCCACTCCTTGACTTCTTCCACAGCCCAGCTGACAGACAAAGGTTGTTCAACCTGCTTCTTTCCAAATGAGACAATGAAGTCGATCTCCTCAACGTTTGCAGCCGACGTGCTGCAGTTAATTGAAAGTGGATCTCCAAATCTCACCACCACCTCAGCAGGGGTCAGTATTACAGGACATGCTGCAATCAGTTTCAATGCATTAATATTCAATCGCTGTCATTTTAAGTGTGAAAAAAGTGAAAAGTAAAGGGCAGGAAAAAAAGATTAGCAGTACCAGATTGTGGCACTGCCTCAGGAGTGGTTATGGCTGCAGGGGGCACTGCTGTGCTTGGTTTAACCACCACAATGATGAATTCCTTTGTTGCACTGTGCAGATAATTGCTGGCTGTACATTGACATCTCATATTGTGTTCTATTTGGGCAATGTAGAGATGATTTGTGGTCTCCTTCTCATGTGCACCATCACAGGTCCAGTTAAGGTGTGGTTGAGGGTGCCCCTCTGCATCACAGCTCAGGTCAACGTTTGCTCCTACAGGAACAGAAATCTCCAACAAGTTTTCCTTGAAGGTGGGAGCATCTGAGGAGATGAACACAGACAGCATCATGCAAAACCCATCAAACACCTCAGCTGTAAACATGTCATTGAGCATACTACTAAAGTTTGGGCACGATGGATAGAAACAAGTTTGCAGGTATATTTACTTCCATGAGAGTGCCAATAAAACCAAAAATCATAAATTCTCATCTGCACAGTAACGATAAACCCACATTCAACGGTGATGTTGACAGAGGTGATGCTTTTGCCGAGACTGTTCACAACTTCAGCTGTGTACTCTCCTGAGCCAGTCCTGGTGAGAGGCACAGATGCACTGATCGCTGTCCCCCCATGGTACCACTGGACAGTGGGTGGAGGGTTCCCATCTACATGACAGGGCAACCTGTCTATCGTAATGTCACCCTCCACACCGCTGAAGTGGCCTGAACACCCTTGGATCCTTGGCTTATCTGCAGTCACACAGAAACAGAAATTAACCAGAAAATGTGGACCAGCGGTAAAACTGGAGCGACGGGTGAAATGATAAGAACCCACAGAGCACGACAGCAGTGTAAGCTGATGAGGTCACTGTAGGGACGAGCTCTGGTCCGTTGGGTCCGAGGTGCAGCTCAGCCGCACACCTGAACTCCACTCCATTGTCCTCTCTCATGACAGCGGTTCTGAAGGTGGAGACGGCGCTGTCTGGAGTCCTACTGGTGTCATTAAACATTTGTGTGTGCACCATGTCATTGCCTCTGTACCACTTCACTCTGAGCGCCTGAAGAGGGGCCACGTTAGTGACATCACAGCTCAGGACCATCTCTGCTCCCTCCTGCGTCACATCACCAGAGACTGACACAGAGTCTGGAGTCTCTGTAAGCAACGCAAGAGAAGAACATGCAACCCTATCTTACATGTATGAACTTAAATGTAAAAGGAATTTCCACTCTTTCCTGTTTCCTATCATATTTTACAGAGTAATTTCCATTAGCAAGAACAGCTACTCCTGTTGCTCAGTACTCACTATAAACGATGACGTTTGGCATCTCAGAGCACTGATTTTGTTCCAGAGTCACAAAGCATTCAGCGTTTACCGCCCACTCCTTGACTTCTTCCACATCCCAGCTGACAGACAAAGGTTGTTCAACCTGCTTCTTTCCAAATGAGACAATGAAGTCGATCTCCTCAACGTTTGCAGCCGACGTGCTGCAGTTAATTGAAAGTGGATCTCCAAATCTCACCACCACTTCAGCAGGGGTCAGTATTACAGGACATGCTGCAATCAGTTTCAATGCATTAATATTCAATCGCTGTCATTTTAAGTGTAAAAAAAGTGAAAAGTAAAGGGCAGAAAAAAAAGATGAGCAGTACCAGATTGTGGCACTGCCTCAGGAGTGGTTATGGCTGCAGGGGGCACTGCTGTGCTTGGTTTAACCACCACAATGATGAATTCCTTTGTTGCACTGTGCAGATAATTGCTGGCTGTACATTGACATCTCATATGTGTTCTATTTGGCCAATGTAGAGATGATTTGTGGTCTCCTTCTCATGTGCACCATCACAGGTCCAGTTAAGGTGTGGTTGAGGGTGCCCCTCTGCATCACAGCTCAGGTCAACGTTTGCTCCTACAGGAACAGAAATCTCCAACAAGTTTTCCTTGAAGGTGGGAGCATCTGAGGAGATGAACACAGACAGCATCATGCAAAACCCATCAAACACCTCAGCTGTAAACATGTCGTTGAGCATACTACTAAAGTTTGGGTTGCACGATGGATAGAAACAAGTTTGCAGGTATATTTACTTCCATGAGAGTGCCAATAAAACCAAAAATCATAAATTCTCATCTGCACAGTAACGATAAACCCACATTCAACGGTGATGTAGACAGAGGTGATGCTTTTGCCGAGACTGTTCACAACTTCAGCTGTGTACTCTCCTGAGCCAGTCCTGGTGAGAGGCACAGATGCACTGATCGCTGTCCCCCCATGGTACCACTGGACAGTGGGTGGAGGGTTCCCATCTACATAACAGGGCAACATGTCTATCGTAATGTCACCCTCCACACCGCTGAAGTGGCCTGAACACCCTTGGATCCTTGGCTTATCTGCAGTCACACAGGAACAGAAATTAACCAGAAAATGTGGACCAGCGGTAAAACTGGAGCGACGGGTGAAATGATAAGAACCCACAGAGCACAACAGCAGTGTAAGCTGATGAGGTCACTGTAGGGACGAGCTCTGGTCCGTTGGGTCCGAGGTGCAGCTCAGCCGCACACCTGAACTCCACTCCATTGTCCTCTCTCCCAGCAGTGGTTCTCAAGGTGGAGATGACGCTGGCTGGAGTCCTACTGGTGTCATCAAACATTTGTGTGTGCACCGTGTCATTGCCTATGTACCACTTCACTCTGAGCGCCTGAAGAGGGGCCACGTTAGTGACATCACAGCTCAGGACCATCTCTGCTCCCTCCTGCGTCACATCAGCAGAGACTGACACAGAGTCTGGAGTCTCTGTAAGCAACGTAAGAGAAGAACATGCAACCCTATCTTACATGTATGAACTTAAATGTAAAAGGAATTTACGCCCTTTCCTGTTTTCTATCATATTTTACAGAGTAATTTCCATTAGCAAGAACAGCTACTCCTGACAGACTCTGGAGTCTCTGCAAGCAATGTTAATTATTATGGAACAGGGACCATGATTTGAAGTGACACTTACTGTACACAACAATATTAACTTCATTGCTGCATTGAAAAGAGTCATTCAACTGAATGACACACTCAACTTTCATATCCCACTTTGTCACAGGAACTTCGACGTAACTAAGCTTCTCTTCCATTCCAATTTTCCAAAACACATCCAGGTCATCCTCAGAAGTGCTGGTGCAGTTTAATACTACAATTTCTCCATATTCTACTACAACCTCAGGATCCAGGTTGATGAGGTCAGGAGAACAGCTTTTGTCTGCCTCTGTGGAGAGATTAACAGGAGCATTTAATGTTCTGCAACAATTCAGTAAATCTAAATACATCAATGATCATAAATGAGCAAAGGGATGGGGTGACTGCCTATTTCATTTGAACGCTTGGCCCAGTTTACACACAACTACACAATTCAACTGTCACAAGGTACAGAGGAAGTATTTACCAGTCCTCTACTGCATGAATTCTCAAATACGGGTCATGAAATTTAACATGACAAATTTACTTGGAAATATACATTTCTCAACTCTCGTGTTCTTTTTTCTATTTTTTGGCAGTTTTATGTCTGCACTTAAGAAAGTGTAATACAGTGATCCCTCGCTATATCGCGTTTCGTCTTTCACGGCTTCGCTGCTTCACGGATTTTTTTTGCGAGTCGTTCATTGCAGTTCTCAAATATAATCGAAGGTGGCATATCCGTTTATAAAAATCTTCTTGCTCAGAAAAAGAAAGAGCGCCAACAACTACCCATAACAATGTTCTTCTCTCGGAGAAAGACTCCTGCGCCTTCAGTAGAAACAGACGCTCCAGCGGAGCGGAGTCAGGACGAAGAGGCGCAGCTGGGACTGAAATACGCCAGTGACAATGTTTCCAACCTTGTATTACTAGATTAAAATTATTGTTTTAAACAAATTTTGGGCTTTAAAACAGGTTTTGATTTTTGGTTTCATTCTATAGTTCAGTATTGCATTGTAAAATAATAAAAAAAATAAAGATGACTACTTCACGGATTTCACTTTTCGCGTGTTATTTTTGGAACGCAACTCCCGCGATAAACGAGGGATCACTGTATTGGACATATTTGAAGTTTATATTCACTCACCACATTGTAAAAACATGAGTATGAGAAAGCCCAGCATCCTCCTGAGATGGGACATGTTGGACCAGCAGGTAGGCTGATGGAACTGGAACATCCAGATGCTCTTCAGACTCAGAAGAACAAGCAAACGCTCTGAATCCAGTAGCTGATGATTACCCATTTTGGGCAGAACCTGATGACAGTGTGCAACACCCTAGTTTCCAAGAAACTGGTCATGAAATGAAACCCTGACAACATAACCACAGAGTATCCGGGTCCCTTTCTAGGGGTTAACTGTTGTTTTTATAAGTATTTGATAAGAGAATACAAGTGTGATAGATTTTTATTGATAAGTACAAATTGCAAAACATCCAAAAAAAACACATTATCTGCACTTTATTTCTAACTGCATTTCTTTCAAATATGTCCATCAGTCTTCCATGTCATGTGGGTTTTATCATCATGGAAACTCGTTTGAGGGAGTAAGACCCCCCGTGGAACTCGGCCCAGTACACCCCATCCTGGTACCGGCTTCGATAGTGGCCTCCCCGATACCACACGCCGTTCAGGTTGGAATGGGCACACATGTGGTACCACCAACCCCCTTTTTGGTAATGAGCACAGTTACCTGCTGACAAATTGAGAACAGTTAACAGCCAAAGCTCGGCTGCCAACAGAGCGACAGCAACAAGGCGGGGGGACAGACCTGTGTAGCTGTCCTTGTCTCGATCCAGAGTGGTGAAAGCCTTGTTGTTGTGCCACGACAGTGAGTCCCCTGCGTTGCCGCTGTACTGGCCCAAACGCAGTCGGTACCAGTCACTCTCTGGTTCCAGGCTGAAGCTGTCATATTCGGCAAATACCTGTCGACCCTGCCAGTCCTCCAGCATCACCCTCAGTTTATACTGGGCCTGTTTGGTTATCCAGTAGAGGTGTTCCAGGCCAAGCCAGTATTCTCCATCCAGGTTCCCAAAGCCGAGCTGGAATTGACCCACATGTTTAATCTCGGGGATTTTTTGGAGGATGCTGGTACAACTTTTTGTACGTTTTGTGGGTTTTTTTTCAGGCATGTATGCGGTCACCTTGTACTGCTCCCAGGTCCTGAAAAAGTTGACCGAGCCGTCCTGTCTCTTCTGGATAACCGTCCAGCCTCCCTGAGCGCGACTCTGTTCACACCACGCCTGCAGGAGGCGGTTGGTTCCCTGCGGACGCAGCAGGTAGATCCCACTGGTGTTTTCCCCAGAGTCCAACACGTGCTGGCAGTCGTGCCACGGCCCTGGGGAGGGAGAAACACATACATGCAGCCGAGTCAGGCGTCGTTGGAGGAGTATGCTCAAATACAAAACTTACAAAACGATAAGACAGATGTTGGGAAGCGCCTGGAAATGCACAGAAGAAAATCCCCCGTGCACACTGTGATGGTGTTTGTTGCTCGTCCCTGATGATCGTGTTTGTTGCTCGTCCCTGATGACATACCGCCACCCTCATACACCCTCACACAAACACTATATTTTGTTTTAGGAAGCGACGAGTGACTCGCCGTGTTGAAATGGCAGCGTGAATCCTCTAGTTTGTCCTTGTGGACATTCCACTGCTGCAGCTGTACATTATCGGAGGCTTGTTTACATTAAGAGCTGCTGCTGGCTGCTTCTGACACTGTTTAGACATTCTCAGGGAGACAAGCTCCCTACCAGGCAGGTCACCAACTCCAGCAATCTCTGCTAATCTAAACAACTAAATAACTTAGAAGATTGATGCATGAATACAGCGCACTAGCACACACATACATGCACACACACACACACACACACACACACATAGACATGCTTGAGATGTTTTACCTGGGGCCTTTGTGGCAGGGAAACTAATGAAAGGAGGGTCTGTCAGAGTGCTGGCTGCAGTGGTGGTGATGTCAGGAGTGTTTTTTTCTTGCAGGGAAGAAGAAGCACTTTGGTCCCTTTGAACGTCGTTAGTCATTTCGATACCTTCAGAGCTGTAATTAGGATGCACGTTTGAGTGGCTTTTTGGTGGTTCAGTCGGCACCTGTCAGCACAGAGGCAACATTCTTAGTCTCTGAGCGACATCCCAGAAGAGATCTGCAACAGGCATGTTCCCTACCAGGGAGGACTGGGAGGAGTCCCCGCACTTGCACTGCTTTTCCAAGCGAGCGATAAACTGATTCTGGGAGGTCATAATGGAGGTGAGGACTCCATATTTCTTCTCCAGCTCCCTGTAGTTACTGGACACCTGCAGGGCCTGAACGCACACGCTTTGATAAAGACGCTGCAATATCGGCAAGAAATGTAAAAGGTGTGTTCACCTGTGTTGTGGCATTGAGGAGCAGGTTCTCAACCCGCCTCAGCTCCAGAGCTTGGTCCTTCTTGTGAATGACTTCATGCAGCAGCTGTGCATAGAGCTGGGCAATGCGCGAATTCATGCTGCTGCTTTCTTTGCGCAGAGCTCTCACCTCCATTGCGAGCGACCCCTCCTGCTGCAGTTGGCCCCTGAGGTGCTCCAGCTCTTCCTGCTGCCGCGCGAGTTCTGTCCGCAGCGCAGCCACCTCTGACCGGTTGGCTGCGACAGACTGGGTGTTCAAACACAGCGCGCCTGTCAGTGTCCGCTGCGGGACGATGAAGGTGTAGGAGCAGCGGCCCGCTTTTGTGTCCACGGGTCGCGAAGAACGTTTCTGAGCGTTGTCGCCAGGAGTCCCCCCGGACGCTGCTACGCCCACACAGAGCGTTAAGAGAAGAACCAAGCCCAGAGTGAGGGTTGTCTCCATGACCCTATGTCAGGGCACCCTGAGAGGATCAGTTCAAAAAAGAAAAAGCCTTGAATTTGAGTTAGAGATCAAGATCTATAAAATATAATGTGCCTGTAAAAACTGAAATCCACCATGTCAGAAGTAACATACAGCATAGGTATACTATAAATCCTGGATAAATTGTATTATTACATTTTTCTCAGTAGAATCAAGTGCGAATTTGTTAAACTCTGGGATAAACTACACCTTCAATATTTCAGTATTCAGTGTATGCTTGAAAATGCACTAATTTCTCTATGGTGCAGCTTTATTCTATAGCAAATTAAGTTGTCATCTATCTATTAGGGGAGAAAAAGAACAAATGTTTGGAGGCTAAGCATGTGTGTCAGACATTAAAGTGCAACAAAATGTAAATTCTGAAGTTCTGGAAACATGCTTCACCAAGAATCATTCAAAGTTGTGTCAGTCTGAATTTTTACAAAAGAAGGTTGAAAAGTTTCTTTATGGTTTTTGGGTGTTTGCCAGATGTCTCCAAGTTTCCTCTAGAATGGTATTTATCAGCGGGTCAACGGCAAAGGGGACAACAGTCAACATCAAGTAGCCAGAATCAACATGTGACCATCTGACAGTCAACAGAGAAGCAGCCTTCACAACCAGCCACAGCAACTACAGTTGACTCCATAAACACACACAGCCGAAGAAGTCAATATTGACCTCTGACACTGTATCCCTACAATATGCTGCCAAAAAAGACACCTAAACCATAAACTATTTGTTTCTGAGTGGGTCAACATTCTATCTTAATAAGGTCACTGTTAATCTTCCCAAGTGATGCATTTCTTTCCTGCCGGCTGCTGTCAGACTGCACAATAAACATAACGCCCGCTAACACAATCTGAATATTATATATTCTGATATGTACATTGTATTCACCCTCTGTACTATGTACAGGTATACAGAGGCCGAGTATCCATTTATCTGGATTATTGTAAATATACATCCTCTTTGTATATTCCAAATCCTATTCTATTCTATTTTATCTTATTTTTCTCTGCGTGCTCTTGCTGTTGTTGCACTGTAAATTTCCCCGTGTGGGACAATAAAGGATCTGAATCTGAATCTGAATCTGAATTTAGGAACTCACCAGCAGCTGTAAAATGTGTTTTCTAAGGTTTTGGATGTGCTGCAGCTTCCAGGACACTGATCAGAAAAGGAAAAGGAATGCAATAAAAGAAAAGGTTACATTTTCCACCAAAAACGGATGCTCCTTCCTACAAATGCCTTAATGGAGTGAAGAGGTCAGCAGCTACATCTTCTCTCTGAACGTCCAGTGTCAGGATTCCCAAAAAAGGAGAAGCCTAATTAGAAGCCACCCAAATGATGCCGCCTCCTTAGTTGTGGGGTAACTCGACGCTGGAATCTGGGGTCGTCTCCTCCCTCCACCATGCTGTCCGTCCACATGCTCTGTCATGTAACGAGCTGGACAAGGGTGGAATTCAAGCACTGATTTTATTTGAACGCTCTCTGCATGTGTGTCAATGAAATATATTATATTTTTTATGGATTATGTAAGTATTTTACTGTGTTGCTTCTGGTATTAGTGTGCTTTTGGGTGGTTTTTTACTTTCTAAATTGCTCTTCCTCTGTGATATATCCCAGTAGTTGATACAAAACTTCACAAGAAGAGTAGATGTTCACAGACTCTTTTCTTTGTGGTTTCGCAAAGCTTCCTCCTCTTCTCTATAAAAAACAGTGTTGAATGTGTTGTTTTTGGTGTACGCACACCAAAAATAACACATTCAACACTTCCTCAGTGCTGCTTGGAACCATGTGAACAAAGTGATCAACCGTGAGATGGCTCGTGCCCATGGTATTTGCCCTGTGCTTGCAAATACCGCATTTTATAATTTAATAATCATACTTCAATAAAAAGAAAAGTAGATTTTCACAATTCAGCTGCCAACAGACTTAGTGGTTTTGCTTTTTCCCGCCACTTCAACTATTGGAAAATAATGTCTCAACACATGTCTTGTGTTATAGCCTGTGTTGATATACACTTATTATTGATATACACAGCAATTGTGTTGATCTGTGATCACTAATTGAAAGACCTATTTTAACTCGGTTGGAGTTGTGTCCTACTAGAAAGTCGTGTGTAATTTCCTTCTAGTGTTTTATTTTGACAACACTTGTCTAAACTGATACATCCGTTATTTCACACGCCGGCAAGATTTTGCTGTCATTTATCAATTTAACCACTAGAGGGCAACGAATACATGAAATTATGAAAGACCAAACTTATCTTAAAAATAACTAAAATTCTACTTACAACTGCACCAGTACAAAACCCTGTACTTTTATTTATTTATTAACATGAATGATTGTTTTTAAATCCACAATGATCTCAACAATGAAAAACCCATGTAACAGACGTCAATTTGTGTCAGTTTTGCCGGGAACGATTTTCTGGCTTAGGAACAACACGGAAAGATTAGTGTGTGACGCCCTCATTAGAACCATGTGGAGGGTGTCTGGTTGACTGCGTAGCTGAATTATGTGAACTGTATACGACTACTCTTTTAAATATAAAGAATCGGTAACATTTGATCGACATTTCACGGTGTGAAATAAGCGTTTTGAGAGTTTTCTGCTCTGTTTTCGATTGAGCATGAAGTCAAAGGTAAGTAGCGGCCTTTGCCTCAGTTTAGCCACGTTTGAGAGGTATCCCAGACACTGTACTAGTTTTTAACCAAAAAGAGAAACGCATCGTAATCTGTTTGTCGTGTAAAAGGGGAAATGTGGCGCATTGCATGTCTTGTTAACATAGATTGCTTTAATATTCATCACATTGTTTTCACCCGTTTAAAATATTACGTAATTGCTAAGAGGCATTTTTGTGGATGTCTTATCCGTAGACCAAGAGCCAGAAAAAAGCCCGAGCAGCAGCCAACCATGTGGCGCAGGAGGCTTACAGTTCCGTGCCGCACTCGTTTGTGTTTCATCGGGGTCAGATTGGGAAAAACGTGGGTCAGCTCATTCTGGACGTGCGGAAAGTAATGGAGCCTTACACGGCAGAGTCTCTTAAGGTTCGTATACGCATAGAACCAGCTAAATAGGGGCCAAATCATAGAACAGGTAAATGGTTTCGCTTGGATGATGACCACTTTTTGACGTGACAATTCTGTGATGTCTTCAAAGTAAACGCACTGATGAGCCTCCATATTGAAGCCACATTGTTAATTTCTGATGTTTTTTCCTCTTCCATCCTCACCATACCTATACCGTCCTGTTTTAATGTGCCAGGTTAGGAGAAAGAACGTGCTGAAAGATTTCGTGGCTGTTGCTGGACCTCTAGGAGTGACGCATTTCATGATCTTCAACAAAACTCCCAGCAGTGTAAATATGGTAAGCCCTGGTTGGTACTGGACATCTGTCATCCAGTCAACTGATTGTCTATTTGTTAACACTTTTCATGTACCTTTAGAGGGTTGCTCGACTTCCCAAAGGCCCAATGCTTCACTTCAGAGTGCTGAAGGTAGGCGCATGATTAAGAGAACAACAAATATTGTGGGCTCAGATGCTAAGATGCTCACATTTGATTGATGATGTTTTCAAAGTAAATTCACGAGGTGCCCAAACTGCCATCCTGAATCATCTACTGGCCCTTCTCAGTTTCTTAATGACTGGATTTTTCGCAGTATTCCCTCATCAAAGATGTGGTGTCGACTCTGAAGAAACACCGGATGCACGACCAGCAGTTCACACATCATCCCCTTCTCGTCCTTAACAACTTTGGCTCGGATGGCATGCAGGTCAAACTCATGGCCACCATGTTTCAGCACATGTTCCCTTCCATTAATGTGCACAAGGTGGGTTCCTTTATTTCAACCTGCTACACTTTGGTTGACTCAAGATTTAAAGCCTCGTTGGCATGATGACAGTATAGTCTTCTGAGGTGACCTCTGAAGAGTTGTTAAAAGTAAACGCTTTCTGAATTTTTAATCTTGAGTGGAGTGGAAGTTTATAGGTTTAACCCTCCTGGAAAGGAAAATAAGGGTGTTTTTGTTTTTCAGGTAAACCTCAACAACATCAAGAGGTGTGTGCTGCTGAATTACAACACAGAGACCAAGGAAATTGAGTTTCGACATTAGTAAGTTTGGAAAAAGAAAAAAAAAGCTTTTGCACGCTTGTTTCTGGTGCTTTATTTTTTGATCATGACAGTTTGGCAGCACTGCCCCGTTTATCTTTAAATCATTCGTTAGAGATTTCTGGAATCTACGTGCATCTCCAAATGCTTGCAGATCCTCCCCTTTCTGCTCAACAAAACATACTTGAGTTTTTTTCCTGGGGCTTTAGTTTAGTTTTAAATCTCTTTTTATATCATGCTGAGACCAGCGTATTCTGATATTCTGCTAAATACTAAGTTCATTTATTTTTTCTATTAATATTAATATTGCAGCGGCATCAGATCTGTTCATGGTCACAGTTTGGGCTCAGATGATGACATCTTGTAAATTGACTGTTCAGTGATGTTTTCAAAGTAAACGCACTGATGAGCCTGGTTGTGACCGCTAGAATTCTTTGCTGTGCTGATAAGACACAACTCTGACACACATTATCACGTCCCTAACCTGCAGCAGCCTGAAGGTCGTCCCCGTGGGCATGAGCCGCGGCGTGAAGAAGCTGATGCAGGAGAAATTCCCCAACATGAGCAAGTTTGAGGACATCAGCGAGCTGCTGATGAAGTATGGTCCTCAGAAGTGAGTTTTAATTCACATTTCTCTTTCTGTGAATGTAAAATCGTCGTCGTCTCCCAGGGGGGCGAACCTTTCAGAGAGTGAAGCAGAACAAGATGGCGAGCACAACATAACGGAGCTTCCCCAGGCCTACTCTGGCAGGGGAAACATGGCGTCACAACAGAGCGCCGTCCGCCTGACTGAGGTGAGCGAGCGGAGGGAAGGTTTAAAAACAGCCCTCTGGTTTTTAAACCCCGTCTGAGGTTTTTGCACTGTGCTGTCTGTAGATTGGTCCTCGCATGACTCTGCAGCTGACGAAGATAGAGGAAGGCATGGGAGAAGGGAACGTCCTCTATCACTCCATGAGTGAGTACTAGTGAGGCCAGTGCTTTTCTCTCTGCTCTGCTCGGGTGTACAAGATGACAATGCATTTATGAATTCAATGATTATTTCTAAAAAGTAAACGCTTACTGATGCACCCTGTGATTTAATATTTCTATTACAGAGAGATGAAGATGCTCTTTTAATGACTTCTTGTTATAATCCATATTACCTAGTCTCCAAGTCGGAGGAGGAAATCCAGGAACTCCTAAACAGGAAAGAAGTGCAGCTTAAAGAAAAAGAGGAGCGGCGCAAGCACCAGGAGCAAAATGTCACTAAGAAGAAAGAGAAGCGAGAGGAAAACAAGTAATTTTTGTTCTGGTGAAATGATCCTTCCACCAGCTTTGGATTGGAGTTTAAAGTAGAATGTTTAACAGGAAAAAGAGTCTGGAAGGTATGAAGAGGAAGCGTTCGTCAGCTGAAGAGGATAGCGAAGTGGAGGATCCAGGGATGCAGAACGAGGCAGCGGCAGCTGAGTCTGATGACGAGGTGGAGTATTACAGACAGGCTGTCGGCGCGGAGCCAGATGAAGGTGCGTGAAACCGTTCTCAAATAATGACGCTGGGTTCTTACTTTAAATTCATTTATTCAATGGCACTTTTGTGCAGACATGTTTCCTAGTGCCAAGAAGAGGAAAAGAGCATTCCCGGCTAAATATCCAGGCGGAGATAAAGGAGCCCACTCTGCCAAGAGAAGTGTTTCAGAAGTCCGAGCAGGAAGAGGATGGAAGAAGTCCAAAGATGGAGAGAAAGCATTTGGGAAAAAAACAAAGCCAGCAGGAAAGACTTTTGGAGCAAAGAAAGGTGGCAGAGAGAATAAGTTTGGGGCGAAGAAGAAGAAATTTGAATTGAACAAAAAGGACAAGCTGTTTAAATCTAAAGGACACAATGGCAACCAGAGTTTCAAGAAGAAAGGCGCAGGAGCAAGGCAAGGCTTTAAAAAGAGGAAGGGGAAAGGCTGACCTGCAGACCTTAGTCTGGACTGGGACTGGGACGGTGACTGTGCTGCCATACTGGTGCAGCTGGTGGCAGGAGCTCCAGTGGAGTCATCGGAGCAGAAGTGCTATATTTTAGTTTTGTATTTCAATTTAAATGTACCAATAAATGTTTCTGTGCACATGGATTCATTTATTTCCATCGATGTTTTTATGTTTTCCATTTACTTTGAATAATCTCATGTAAGCAATCAGAAGAGCTTTTCAATGCAGACTCTCATTATTGCCTCGGTGATTTAAATTTAGTGATGGTGTGCATATATAAGTTCTTCTACCCTTTTGCTTGGGAATTCCTGGAATCTGGCTTTGACAGATTACCTCAACCGCCAGAATAGGCGCGGTTCACGGCGCGTCATAACTTGTCTTTAATGCAGACTTCGAATCTTTGGAACCGGCTTGTAAGTATCAACATCTTTTTGGAATTGTTCTATGAACTTATTTTAAACTTTAAGTGAATCCCAAAATCGTTCGCGTCAGAATAAAGCGCGCCCTGAGCCGCGATGTCTCAAAAAACGCATGGAAAGCTTTTACGCAGTCTTGCACACAACATTTTCTTTGGGTAAAAGTTTCCCTGTCATGTGGTTTCGATGCCCGAATCATGAAACTGATAGAAACGTTCAAATTTAGAAAGAGGCATACTGATTTTAAATACAGTAGAAATGGGAATAATATGCATCCTATTGAAAAATGCCGTGCAGCGGTGGTTTATCCACGTTTATTGTCCGTTTCATGGTGGATACCGAACACTGCGTTCACAAGAGGCTGCTTCTAATGCCTTTCACTACTTCAGCTTTCACAAATTGAGCAACGCGGCTCTGCAGAGAACAGGAAGTGATGAGTTATTTCAGACGTTGGCAGACTCTCCACCTCTGAGATAACAGAGATAAATAAAATTGGGCTCAGTGTTTCCTCCACGCTGATATGTATCTCAGGGCACCGATTTAATCTGCAGAGCGACCGGTAAGCATCTTCTTTCCTTTCCTTGGCACACGAGAGCTCACCGTAAGTTGCTTTTTGGGTCAAAATAATGTCTTTTTTTTTAGTGTTGAAATTCAAGTGAATTATCATGTGATTTTCCAGATATTGGAAATCCGGCACAAACCAAGATGAATAACTTTGACTGCGTGAGGTTTCAGCTTGCCCTGCTGCCATCAGTCTATGGATTTGTCTTCATACTGGCTCTGGTTGGAAATCTGCTTGCTCTATGGCTTCTTGTGGCCAGACAAAGAAGGAATTGGCACACTGGCGTGGTTCTGTCGTGTAACCTTGCAGTCAGCGACCTGCTGTACATACTGACTCTGCCGCTGCTGATTATCTACTACTCTCGGGGGAAAGAATGGACGTTTGGCGTTCCTTTGTGCAAAATCGAAAAGTTCCTTTTCACCTGCAACATATACGTGAGCATCTTCTTCATCATGGCGATAAGTGTGAACCGTTGCGTGGCCCTTAAGTGGCCCTTCTTCGCTCGATCCCACGTAAAACCAGCCCAGGTCAAGGTCATCAGCGTCATCATCTGGATCGTTGTGGGACTCATTTCGTGCCCTGTGTTCAAATTTTCCTCAACTTGCAAACAACATAACAAAACTCTGTGTGTGTCTTATTGTGACTACAAGCAGGACGATGTAAACTTATACTTCAAGTACAAACTCTTCCTCGGTGTGTTTGGGTGCTTTGTTCCCTTCCTGGTGACTTTCACTTCTTATTGTGTGGTGATCCATGTGGTCTGGAGAAATGTGAACATAACCTCAATGGAGAAGTGCAAGGTGGCACTGCTGGTCGCATCAGTGCTCGTATTGTACGTCTTTTCATTTCTGCCATACAACATCCTGCTGCTCTATCATTTATACCAGAAAATCCAACCAAATGAAAATAGCAGCTGTTGGGTATTTGATATGTACCAGGTATCCAAGGGACTGGCATCACTGAACATGTGTATCCATCCAATCCTTTACATGGCTGTAATTGACGGCATCAGTCTAATGTGTTGTAGGAGGACCCCAAAACAAAAGCAAGGCACATCAGACAGGCAAGAGCTCAGTGACAATCTATGAAATGTTTGATTTTTCATTGACGTCAGTACAATTAAACATTTGAACTACTAATAAAGGCATTGTCCATAATATTGTCCCAGTCCTCTCTCTCACATTACGTCTAATTGACTTGGCAGAATGAAGTGCCGTCTATATCAATCCTAAGTATATTATATCAAAGCAAGTCATAATTTCATTTCATTTTCTTGACCACTTTATTCCTTTCGGGGCCACGGAGAGGGTGCTGGAATCTATCCCATCTGTATATGGGTGAAAGGAGGGTACCCCCCTGGATGAGTTTCCAGCTCATTGCAGGCTGCTAAGTGAGCATTTGGGAGTTCGGTACCTTGCTCAAGGGTACCTTGGCAGTGCTCTAAAGGTGTTCTGGCACCTACCCCTTCTATCAGAACTGCTTCTATGTTATGTCTACACTAGGGTTTAAACCTGGAACTCGCCTCTCATCCTCTCCTCTCCCTAGTCCCCTACGACTAAGCTACCACTAGTCATAATTTTAATGGTTTTAACTTTACTTTTGTAAAAACATGCTCCAGGAATGCTAGGAAATAGCAAAAGTGGCCATTTTTACTAATAACGACACTTTATGGGTATCCAAATTTACTATAAATACTGGGTTTGAAATCCCTTAATCACTAAAGATCTTTGAATTGTGTTTTTTGATCAAACTGAATTGTCTAAATACGTGCAGCGTTTGTTCCGTTTTGGCAAAGTTTCAAAGTTAAAGTAAAGCGGTTCTATCAAACGGCTCGTTCGTCGACGATTTTAGGGCAAACTAAGCGGTTCATAAAGTCGGCTCGTTGAATGTTGCCGGACGTCTAACCGGAAGTGCGTGTGACGGCGACTCGGTCCGCTCTGCCGCGTTCACTGCTCCGTGCTAGCCGAGAGGATGCCCTCGATTGAATACGACGAGTGAGTTTTGTTCACTTCCTCATAATGGATTATTTTTATGTCCACTGCTTTTTGTTAATATCCTACATCTATCCATTTCCTACAGTTCCAAGCCCAGTTGGGCCGACCAAGTCGAAGAAGAAGGAGATGAAGGTAAGTAGCAAGCTAACCAGCTAGCTTATCATAGCCTAGCATTAGTTTGGTGCTTGAGACAGAGGCCGGTCAGGCGGCTCCACTTCCACGTGTTTGTTGAACTCTTGTTTAAACCTACATCTATATGCACCTTTAAATGTCAGATCATTTACAAGTCCAGTCTATAGATTTGAGTGGCTGACGTAAACTGGCAGTTTTAAAGAATGACTTAAATGACTCGCGACATATGCTGCGGGCCTTAAAAAGTGACGTAGGCAGTGTCAATCTAGCTGTATTTCTGACTTTTACTCAATAAATATCAGCTTAAAATGTAATTCTGTTTTTAAAATATGTACGTTTTTGTACAATGTTTCAGATCTCGTGTAGAGTAATCGCAGAAGTATTAGTCAGACGCCCAGTCTTATTGATAATCTACTGTATATGTAAAAGAAAACATCACGATTCTTGTCCGTATTTTTGACAGGTACTCTACCATCCCCCAAGGAAACCATTAAGGGAAATATAAAAACTGTGACGGAATATAAAATAGATGATGATGGGAAAAAGATCAAGGTAATTTCAGACTTTGTTAGCAAGGGTTTCCAGTCTGTAAACCCTCTTTCGGTTCATAGTCTCCAGTAATAACGTTTTTGTAAAGCTCAGCTAATTCTGAGTTGTACACTAGTGCCGTAACTAAAATGGTCTAAATAACAGGGTTCCTGCTACTCTTTTTTCTTCCGTACAGATTGTGCGGACCTTCAAGATTGAGACGAGAAAAGCCTCAAAAGCAATTGCAAGGCGAAAGGTCTTAACTGGACGACAAATTTAATCCTGAATGTGACACGACTTTGGTTAACATCAGGTTTGTTCCCCCATTTTAGAACTGGAAGAAATTTGGGAACTCTGAGTTTGACCCCCCTGGCCCAAATGTTGCCACCACCACTGTCAGCGATGACGTCTTCATGACCTTCATTTCTAGCAAGGAAGTGAGTGTTTGTATTTTCACTCTGCACTTTTAATGTCGGGTTTCAGACCACATGTTAGGCACATATGAACCCAGCGTCTGATCTCTTTTTTTTAGGATTTGAATGCCCAAGACCAGGATGAGGACCCCATGAATAAAATTAAAGGACAGAAGATTGTGTCCTGTCGTATTTGCAAAGGTGACCATTGGACCACCCGTTGTCCCTACAAGGACACCCTGGGTCCAATGCAGAAGGAGCTGGCAGAGCAACTCGGCCTTTCCACTGCAGACAAGGACAAACCTGCTGGCTCTGGTGCGACCGGTCCTCCAAGACGTTTCATCATTGGAGTGCATTTAAAGGTGCAGCTGATTTCTGATGCATTTTTTCCCCTTCTCCTTGAGTAGCAGAACCAGAACCTGTACAGCCAGCACAAAGCAAGACCGGGAAGTATGTGCCTCCGAGCCTCAGGGATGGAGGAACGCGCAGAGGGGAGTCCATGCAACCCAACCGCAGAGGTGCGTTCAAGTTGTTGCCCTTGGTCACGCTACGTCACACAATGCTGATCAGACGCGCGTTTGCACCCAACAGCTGACGACAACGCAACTATTCGCGTGACCAATTTGTCCGAGGACACCCGGGAGACAGACTTGCAAGAACTCTTTAGACCATTTGGTGCCATCTCAAGGATCTACCTGGCCAAGGACAAGAACACTGGGCAGTCGAAGGTCGGTGCTGGTCTTGACCCCAGCATGAGGCAGTTGTCTACTTGTGTTTGCTAAAATGTCTTCATCCTTTCTCTCAGGGATTTGCTTTCATCAGTTTCCATCGTCGGGAGGACGCATCCAGAGCCATCGCAGGAGTGTCAGGATTTGGATACGATCACCTTATTCTCAATGTTGAATGGGCCAAGTAAGAGCGATCTCCCACTGCTTAACAGGTGTTATTTATTTATTCATGTTTACACCCTTTTTTTAACCTCTTCACAGGCCTTCAAACAACTGAAGAATCCAGCAGAGGAGGCCAGATTCAAGTGTAGAAAAATAAGGCTTCTTAAATAAAAAATTGGTATCAGAATGACTTGTCTTGCAACTTTTGCTTCCAGCCATGTTTTAAATTCAGCGTTAGTTTGAGACTTGAAATGATCCAAGGTTTACCTGACGCTTTACACTAGATCCAACAGTTCTGATCCCTCTTTGTCCCAGAAATGTAATGTAGAGATTCATTTGCACTCTTGGTTTTCTTGCGATTAAGAAGATTCATTAAAATCAAATGTGAAATAATCTGAGCAATTGCACAAGCTAAATTTCATAAGGGCTTTATTTGAAACATTACACATAGAAAAACTACATACAATATGTACCACACTGGATGGTCGATTCCCAGCAACATGATTAAAAGCACATAAAAAAAACAATTGAAATGGTACAACACAGAATGTCCATGGTGACCACAAAATGACACAGTTGAAAGCTTATTTAAAAGGAATGAGTGCCTGAATCACAGGATTTTTGAAACCATTTCTTGCTGGGAGGTTATCCAAGAACTATTCAGAGAGCTCCATCTTCTCGTGTTTGACATTTTCTGCAAACGGGAGACTTAAGTTTATAAAAACTGTTCAACGTTCAAACGGGCATCGCAGGGACGAGACTCACCTGACGCCTGCTCTTGTTTCATTCGCATCGTGACGCACTTCTTGATCTCCAGGCCGATCGCTCTGGACAGTGGAGGAGGAACGGCATTTCCAACCTGGCAACAGGATAAACTTTATCTTTCAAACCATTTGAGGGCAGCAGCACGCAGGGTCTCTACTGGAAGATAATCCTCATCTCCCAGTATAAATAAGAACAAAAATCTCAACATAATCACTACTTACCTGTCTGTGTTTGTCCAGAATGTTCCCAAAGAAACGGTAAGTGTCGGGGAATCCCTGAGAACGTGCACACTCCCTCACGCTGACCACTCGGTGCTGCTCAGGATGCAGGACACGGCCCTTAAATTCAAAAAGTTTGAGTTGATATAAGAAAATGGCACTTGGAGGTCTGGTTTGAATGATATAGGACGGGTTCTACCTGTTTGCCCATCGGTTCAGGGTTGGTGACGGTTGTGCTGAAGAAGCCGTCCCACTCCAATCTGCCGTAGAGTCCTGCCCAGTGATTGTGGCGGTTCCCGGTGTGGGGCAGACACCAAGGAATCAGGGTGTTGAACTGCCTGTCTGCAGGGTCACATGGTGTCCCTAAAGGCACACGCGAACACATGATCAGATGTCTCCAAACCGTTCGCTTCTACTCCAGAGTTGAAGGAGAAATAAAGCTGAATACCTCCGGCACAAGTGCAGACGCCTCTGAGCGCACCGGTGCTGCTGCGTCCGTTCTTCTTATCCGAGTGCGTGTAGCGCAGTTTCTTCGTCATGGTGCCATCTCGCAGCCTGACCTCGATGTTGGGCAGATCTCTCCAGTCAGAGCCTGGAGCCAGTGGGATGTGACGCATTCGACCTTCCACCAGAGCGCTCATGTCCTGCGGGCACAATCCCAATTACGTTTATTCCTGCTAAGTTATAATTGAGAGTTGGTCACAGAATAACAGAGGTGCTAACAAACCCCCACCTTGCAGATGTGATCTCTGAGAATGGGCTGGTACTGGGTGCCTCTGATCTGCCTCTGGAACCAGGACTGCGGCTCGCCGTTGTAGGAAATCTCCAGTGCGGATGCACCGTTGCGGATCTCGGGCAGATCGGACATGGTGTCTCTGACGGTGATGGTTCTGTAAATTCCGCCGTTTCCTCTGGTGGCAGACAAACAAACAAACAATCGTTTTTATGTTCCATGTCAGATTCCCAACTACAAGTGCGGAGTGTTTCCATTACCGTGTCACGTTACTGACGAATTTCTTATCGTCCACCACCACGTTTAGAGAACAAGCTCTGGGAGCAAACACATGCAAAGGCTCGGGGTAACGGGGCAGCTCTTCACCAGGAGCAGCGGCCAGGATTATTGCCCTGCGGCGGGTCTGGGCAACACCATACTGACCAGCCTAATGAGGAGGGGGGGGCACCAGGTTAGGTGGTTTAGTAAAGCAGATCATCTGAAATGTTCAAGTTGAAGTTTAGGCTGTGCGAGATCACATGTTAAAGCGTTCCCATGACCACTCAGGATAAAACATAAACCCAAAGATTAGCCTGCAGCCCTGATCACCACCCAGACGCTACATAAGTGAGGTCACTCACCTGAAGCACGCCAAAAGTACACTGGTAGCCCATGCGCACCAGACAGCGCAGGGTCAGCTTCAGGACCATGGAGCTTTTAAATGAGACAAAGTTCCTCACGTTCTCAAGCAGGAAGAACTTTGGTCTGTAGTAATCGCAGTAACTGCAAGACAGGAAAAAAAATTAACCATAAACCAAGCAAAACACAGCATAGAATACATCCCAACGTTTGATCACACACCTGAGGTAAGACACCACAAGAGAGTTCTTAAAGGCAGAATATGTGCGAGAGTTGAAGCGGTTCATCCCACTGAAGCCTTGGCAGGGCGGCCCTCCGCAAAGCATCTCCACATCACCCTTCTGAGGCAGCTTCTGCCCAAGAGAGTTGGTCTTCTCTCCAGACATGACCAGCTTCAGTAAGATGTTGCAGTCCTCGGTGAACACGGTTGCCCCGGGGTTGTTGAGCCTGAATGCCTGTGCTGCAGGCTCCCACATCTCGATGGCCCACAGACTCTCAGAGATGCCTGCATTTCAAATAAATGAATACTTGTTTGTGAAGAGCAGAAATGCTTGGTAGTATAGTGTATTTGTGGGTGTGAAGCAGCATTTACCAGCCTGGTGGAATCCTTCAGAAAGTCCACCACAACCAGAGAACACATCCAATGTGCGATATTTGGGCACTTTAGGCATCTGTGGTTCAATAGGAGTGTCCTGGGAGTCCTGCGCAGCCTTTCCTTTGCCTTTACCTTTTACACCCCAACAAAGAGAAGAGTTTAGGATTCTCCACCTCTGAAATCAGTTACTTTTACACTTTTCTCTTTTACCTTTCCCTTTGCCCTTTCCTTTGCCTTTATGGGCGGCTGAACGAGCATGGTTTGGAGGGTCTTCAAAGCTCTTTGTTTTTGCATTGTAGGCCTGTGAAAGCAATCCAAAAATGAAGGACCTGCAGCTTAATGCTTGCGGCCTGATTACTAAACAACAAATCGCTGCATGACACCCGCAAGTGTACCTCTAGGAAGTAGAAGCGATCGGGTCCGCCACTAGAATATTCCTGGACGGGCTCATTCAGGTCCTCCCCATATTCCACTTGACAGCGTCCGAGCACTTGGGCCATATCGACGGTCACCTCTTCATCACTCCAGTACAGCTGATTGATGTCTGTGTGGTACGTGGCCTTAACACCTTTGTGAGTATTCTCAGGTCTAGTAGACGAAACAGAGATTAGTTGGCAATGTTGAAAGAAACGTGCTACAGAAGACAGACTTTGATCATCATTTCATGCGTTGACCTGTAGAATTTGTAGAGTCGCAGTTTGACCTCCGAGGTGTCGGGTTTCCCATTGCTGCGCTTGTGACAGAAGATCTCTTTGATGCGGCCGATCCGGAAAGGGTCTGGAGCGTCCAGGTTTGAGCCCTTGATGTAGTCCGAAGACTTCCTGTAATATTCTGGATAAAGCTCCTCATCCACGTCATCTTTCCGATGGGAGCGTTTCATCGGGCTGGCTGGTTTAACACTGGGTTGGGAGCAAAAGATGGGTGTGTAATTGTCTTTTATGAATACGGTTTCACCAAGTATCCCATTTTGAACCGTTTCCTCACCTAAAATTAAAAGCATCAGGAGGCAGGTAGACACTGTCTCCCACCTTGAACTGTTCCCCCTTAAAGCATGCCAGAGCAAACAGAGCCTTGGAGTCACTATCTTCATCCAATAATTCAAACACATGAGGTATTTCCTGTTCTTTTTGCTCGGTAGTACGAACACAGCTGCTGCAAAACCTGAGGGCAACAAAACAGTAAGATTAAAAACACCGTGGATGCAGCACTACACGTACTCGAGCACTTACTTGAACTTGCAGTCCTCCGATGGTGTGGTCTTGGGAGGAGTCTCAAAGCGGGCAAACTCTGGGTCATACCAGAACTGATAGAAGAAACTCTTCCCGTCATCAGCTATTACTTTGATATCAACATCCAAGCCGCCCTGATACAGAATCAACCAAAAAGGGTCAAAAAATCTTGTATGAAGACAAAAACCTGCTCAGAGCTCATACTTGCCTCCATAAACCAGTTGTTAGATGGAGCTTTATACATGATGTTGACTTTGCCCTGCACATAATTGAGCTGTATGTCTTCACAATCATCCACGAGCACCAGCTCCAGGGGGTCAGAACATTCTCCCAGCACCGTGTGAATCCCACGCATGAACCAGTGGGCGTGAAACATTTTTCCATGCGTGTCCTCCCACAAAGACGTGATCCTGTAGGTTAACTCGTTAGGGTCATTTTATTTCTCACGCAATTACTGAATTTTATACAAAACAAAATACTCACCTTGCCAGAATCAGAGGAATGGATGGATCTTCTGAAGACACAGAGACGCAGTCTCCCACCTCCAACACCTCATCATTTATAGACACCTGCTTGTAGTAGTTCCTCTTCCCTTCAGTCTGAAAAGGAGTGGAGGCAAAAACATAATTTAGAAACTGTACACACAATACTGGGATCTTACAAATAACAGCATCATGGAAGGAAATTACCAAAACTGGTTCACCAATCCAAGTCAGGTTGCATTCTGTCTGCTTCTTCCTCTTGGCATGAGAAACCTTTTTGGTTTTCTCTACTGGAGCGTCGTCTTCCTCAACATTTTCATCATCCTCAGCCTCCTTTACTGCAAGGTTAGGGCACCTGGATGCACATTAAAAAGTGCCACATAAGATGAACAATGAAGCACACTCAGACATAATCTTAATCATACCAATACATTTAGCACCAAAATAAAACTAGACCCATATCAGTGGAGACTCATACTATACCTTTAAAATTGTCCATTATGAATGACATACCTTCTTTGTTTACAAGCTTGTTTACTTTTCCCACTTCCACCAAACTTGATCATGTCCTTGCAGGCTGTACACTTGCCACAGTCTGGAGATTGGCACACCTGATAAACAGAAAATGTGCAGATGTAAAACCAGCATATAATGCATGCAGTTATTCTGATGCTGAAAAACTGTCGAGGCTCACCTCGCAGACGCCACAGCGGTGTCTTTTCACCCCTACGACCTCTTTATCGTTCTGTTCTATCTGGTCAGAGAAGAACGTATCAAAGATCTGACACACCAGTTTGGTCGTGGTCGCCTTCGTCGGGCCCTTACTGTCCTTTTCTATCTTAGTGGGGTGACGAATGGCCTGTCTTCTGGCAGCTCTCCTGTCAATGAAAGAACAATTAAGTCCAGAAGTTGAGTCCACCGTTAAACGCCTGTCGAGTTGTGGAGCGATGGCACTGAAGCCCCTGGCAGTAGACACATCACATCAGGCCATGCAACATGAAAGGCAAACAAAACCAAACAAATGTACAAAAGAGACCTGTAATGAGGTATGAACAACTGGAAAAGATCAGGAATTTGCAGGGAAGTATTTAGCGCGTGTATTTTACCGCTATCCACAACTTGAAAACTGCAGGAAAGCTTCTTTTTAAATCTTTCCTTTACTCTTTAAATTCCCCCCTACATGCAGACATGTGAAGTTTAGCCTGGTCAGATTCTCAGAGCATCTAAACAGATTTTGTCTGCCCTCAGTAAAAAAAAAAAAATAAAAAATAAAAAAAGTCTTTTGCTTCTCCACAATGTCACACATGCATTTTGGAATTTTCTTCCCTTATTAATGTAACTTCAATCCAAATTAATTTGTGGCCAAATTTCATCTAGATTCCTGCCCACCTACAAAACAAAGCTTGTTCTTTGGTCACTTTAATTGTCATCAAAATAAATATAAGTTACAATGAGAAGGGGGGAAAAAAACAAAAACCCTCAGCATGAGCTTTGATGTAAATCTCCGTCTGTGTAGTTTCTGCTAAGGCACACTAACAGACCACAATACAAGCTGTGGATGCATTCGCAATAAGGCCAACCTACCAGGACAGCAGCATGCTGCATTAGGAAATGTCAGACATAACACATTAGGGAGGATAAAAAAGGGGCAGAAAAACCAATTTGTTAAAAAAAATGCATAACTTCAAACAGTCTTCATCCGTACCTCTTTCCTAGAGTGACTCCAGCCAGCTTGATTAGGTCTCTCATGCAGGGCGTCACGATGATTCGCTCTTCATCAGAGTCACCGGCCTCATCATAACTCTCCACTTGTTCCACAACAAACTGGGCGTGGCGCAGAAGTGTGTCTTCAGTGAAACAATTAAAGTTGAGTCCTGCCGGAGGCACCGTGGTCTGAAAGCAGCAATGCACAAGTGTGTCAAAGCTATACTGTCTCTTTTCCCCCCTCCCAAAAAGGTTGACCAAACCTCCTCCTAAAGTGTCACACTTTTAACATTTACCGACCAGTCTACCACTTCCAGTGCACACAAATGCTCACTTCAATCTTGTTGAGGAGATCCTCATATGTAGCTTCCCGATTCTTTTGGAGAAATTCCACCACAATCTTGCTCATATAAATTTTTTCCTGCATCAGTGCAAAGATGGGAGCATAGTCCTCACTGGACTGCATTAGAATATAATCAGCAAATGCTAAAGAAAAGAAAAAAGAAGCAGCATTAGGATGGAGATAAACCAATACAGATATAATAAATCAGAAGTGGAGCTGAAGTACTGAAGCACCTGTAGTGAAACCAATCAAAGCCTTTTCTCCTCCATCGAAACCGGTGATCCACCAGGCATTAATAGGTCCAAGCTTCTTGGCAGGAACCCCACCTGGGACAGAGTTCAACGCTTAGCACAAAGACTAATGCCAAAATGGAAGCAACATTTCATTCAAAAACAAAATATTGTAGGTTTTTAATACCATCCAGGCAAGGATTGTCATCATAAATGGGTTTGACGACACAGCTGAAATACAGCTCCACGTTCTTCTCGATAAGTCCAGAATCAAATGGACAGAGGTGGCCACGCTTGTCATACACACTGCAGGCACAATAGTTCCAAACGTCATTAACTGAACACCAGATTCTCCCACATGAAGTTCATTGTTGCGAAAGATAAACACACGAGGCAAGTGAGTGCCATTTGACATTAAAACGACTTACCTGAAGTTTGTAATCTTGTGTTGCGGCAAATCCTCATAGCTCTCAAATCCGTCCTCATTTGAGTCGAACAGCGAGAGGCGCTCATCTGTTAGCATTCCAGGCTCATCCAGCTGGAGACAAAATAGATCGTTTCAGCTTCAACATTCTTTTGACCGGTACTGAGAGATCACTATTCATCTTTCTATAAAAATAATTTAGAATGTGAAAACACTTACGGCAGTGTCGGGATCACCTTGGAAAAACTTGAGATCGGAATCATCCAAGTATTGTCTACAGTCTTGGCACTTGGGGGGAGGGGTCTTTAAAGAGAGAGCACGTCAGTATGAAACATCGACGTCAAATAAAATATTTAAAACACTATTACCTTGGCAGTAGGAACAGGCTTGGTCTCAGGCTTTATTTCTTCTGTAGACTCACTGCATGAAGAAAAGCATTAGTGTGTTAGAATATTGAAGACCATTCAAATATGCGTACACAGATTTTTGTGCAGATTCAGAACCTACTTTTCATTCGACTCCACTTTAAGGCGCTTCTCTTCCCGTGCCTGCAAACATTTGGAACTCATATTAAAGCATAACATTCCAAACAAACTCCTGACATTAAACAATTGCCAACAAAACACCCAACCTCTTCAGTGTTATTGTCCTCTTTCTTGTCTTCATTTTGACCATTTGTAGAGTCTCCATTCAGGTCTTCGGACTTGCGTTTTTGACTAGGAGAAATCAACTTAAAATGAGAGAACTGCCCATTCATTTTTATAAAAAAACAAAACAAAAACAAAACATTAGTATAGTGTGTGCTTCACCAACATACTCACACTTTAGAGAACATAGACATAATAGTTGGCTGTTTCCCACTGTTTCGTGTAACCCTGGTGCTGGCTGGAGACTCTATAAAATAAAAAAATAAAAAAATTTTTTTTTAGTTTGCCGTGTAGTTATTTCAACTGAATTGCTGTTGCATTATAATAAATACTGGAGACTAACTTTTGGTATCAGAGTTGGCCTTGCTCCTGCGCCCACCCTTCCCTTTAGAAGCAGTTGGTGACTTCATAGTCTCCTCTCCCTCCTGTACATCCATACTGGCCTCTTCACCATCTTCATCTTTGTGAGAACCATTTGTGTAACCATTTGAATTTCCATTTTCAAGATGAAGCTCTTTCCCAAGCAAAGCCTTTACTTTAGAAATATAGACATCCTGGAAAAACAATAGATAAAGACAGGAAAGTAAAATATGACTGAGCAACACATTAAGAGTCTTAATCATTCTCATCTTGCAGCGAGTGATGTACCATTGATATCTCAGAGTTTTTCATGCTCTCCTCTAAGCTGGTAAGCTGATCCTGAGCATCAATATGCAGGAACTTTTGCACCAGCTTGAGCTTTTCTTTTACATGATCCTGGAACAGCAAGTCAAATAAAATGGCCAGCAGCCATCAGATTAGTTAAAATCCATTTTTAGAAAAGCTGTGGTTAAAATATAATACATTATTTAGCAGAATTAGTGTTAGCTGACTTTGAGATTGTTTACCTAATTGAGATTTATATCTGAAATATAAGCAATTATTCATGAAAAGCTAAAAGAGGTAAGATCTATTGGTAAATATGATACACTGCGAATCAACACCTAATGACGAATAATTCTTAAAGATTAAGTGGAAAGAGGCGTCGAAAGCAGAAAGCACCTCTTCTGTGGATCCATCCTCATCCAGCACCTGCAGCCTGTGAACGAGAGGAAATAATAAATTAATAATAATCAGCAGCTTTGGTGACTTCAATGGAAAAGCAATAGAGCCAGTGTGATGCGAGCTAGCAGAAGCTAACGAAACTTCCTGAGTGGCGCCAAATCCGAGATGTTGTTCATCCACTGACAGACAAGCAGCTAACTGGCTAGCGTTGACAGAAGCCTTTCCAACTCTGCATTCGCTTTCAAGCTTGCCTCTTATGCGATAGCAAGCTAACATTAGCAGCGGGGGCTAGTCGAAGCGTACGGAGGAGCAGTGTCTAAGCGGACCAAGTATAGTCAAACTCCCAGGCGGCTTATTTACCGTGTTACAATGATGTGCGGTGTCGTGGTTTTGAAACTAGACAAGAGGCAAAGATGCTACATCGGAATATTATTAGCACTCATCTTATTACCATCACCTCACCTTTTCTTGACATCCTCTGGTAAAGACAGGGAAGTCCTGGTTGGCATGTTAACTCACGAAAATTTTAAAATGGAAGCAATAAAAGTGTCCTAAAACCAGATAAAACGACGCCTAAACCCACTGTTAGCAATCACAACGTGGCGACACCACTCGTTGGTTGACTCTTCTTCCAGTGGATGCTATAAGCGATTCAGGCGCGCGGGCCGTCTTTTCGCGCGGAAACCTGGGTGTTGTGGATTGTACCACTATATTAATCTAGGGGTGGAAGATACTAATATGGCGCTCTATATTTTGGAATTTCGTGTACTATCTAAGCGTATAAGAGACTAACATGAAACAAAACTATGTTGAAAACGAAAATAGTTGCAATATTTATTTCAAATTTTCTAAAATATATTTTTCAAGAAAATATCAACTAAGTCGTCACACCTTGACTGTTCCCTAGAGGTTGTGGACCACTGACCAAGCGGAAGCACTCTGAATGTTGTTTACTGATTTGTTGTCCGGGTGGACAGGAGCCGCGTTTTACAAATCGCTGCCATTTCAGTGAAATAATCATTTAATGCAAGTAGTGAAATGTTATGCACACAGAAACCACGGTCCCACCTTTTTATATGTAAAAACTAATTAATTAAACACGCACGCTCATGGAGACTCGTTTGTCCAACACCAATACAACAGAAAAGCACTGTTCCTTCTTTTCTATCTGTTAAACGATATCTATATTTAACACAAGACAAAATATCTTAGACATTTACACTACGCGTTCTGAAAATGGCAAATTCACTTTTGAAACAACATTTAGAGAGATTACATATTCAATTTGTAAATGAACTAATTAAACGCTGAGTAAAATATGCCGTCTTCATCAAATGTTCCATACAGTCTAACCAGTCATTGCAGAAAACGTGTTCAGGATGTTATAAAATAAGTTGCAGAGAAAAGGTGTGGATGTGGTGATGCATATTTATGAGTCTTACCTCGCATAAACCTTCTCCTTAAATATTTGTATGTGTTTCATGTTTAACCACTTCAATTTCGTTTACTCGCTATGCCTAGCTTTTACCGCAAGGTGGCAGTCTGTCACCTCTGGAAAAAATATGTTGTTTTTATTGATTGAAAAACCAGAGAATTGAGTTTTTTCCCGTATGAAATAAATAGTATGCGACAATACGTCCACAGCTATATCATTTTACTTAAATCAATTTTTTTTCTGATCACCATCTGCTCAAATTGCACTTATTTATTGAGCAGTAACCAACGGATCTCACCTGATGTTTATGGCTTAAAAGGCATGTTCTTTGAATTAAATGTCTATATCATGATAGTATTTTTTTGTTTCTTGGCAATTATAAAGTACATAAATCCTGAATGTATTTGTGGGGCAATCAGCTTTTGTATACACAGTTCTATTTTGCCTTTCAGGTTTCTGAATCTGGTGTCATCCTGAGGATGACTGCAGAGTCTTGGCAGACCTCCCAACCAGTGCAGCCTCCTGGGGTTAGTTCAGTCCTGTTCCCACCCAGGAATCTGGGATGTCTGACAAAAAACAGACCCAACTTTCCCAAGGCCACAATAATTCAACCTCTCTCCTCGCCCAAAGTCCCCCCTTACCAAA
Source organism: Takifugu flavidus (assembly GCF_003711565.1). Lineage (NCBI taxonomy): Eukaryota > Metazoa > Chordata > Actinopteri > Tetraodontiformes > Tetraodontidae > Takifugu > Takifugu flavidus. Next base: position 9,243,767 of record NC_079537.1, read on the forward strand.
AAAGCATCTCCTCGGACTTCTCTTTATGTCGCTGAGAATTTCTGCTTTTCTCCATGCTTTGCCATATTTCCCTTCCTTGTCCTATTTTGCTTTAGCCAAGGTAAAAAGGCTGTGATTAATGACTAGGTAGTATTTGTTTGTACAGTTTTGGGCTTTCGTGTTGACTCAAGTGTGTGGTGACCCTGTCAGGGCATGTTTAATTGCATGCTGGATTTGAATACTTTTTTAGTTCCGTGCACAATTAATCATGGTTTCAAAAAGTCCAAAAGAAAAAAAGAAGCTGCAATTACAGTTTGACTCAGAAACAAACTCAAACATGCAAAAGATGTTCTTTTAGTATTTTATTCATTTTGTAGAAAAGGGAATGCAGTTAACAAAATGTTTATGTACCTACATTAGTGTTTTCAGATTGTACCAAATGAACACAGGTAGCGTGCTACTGGACACACAAGGCTATTGCACACAAGACATTATTTCATACATCACAACTCAGACATATTATACAAAGATATTTACATAATTACAAAACACACAGAGTTCGTCTTGATCATGAATTCATAGTCAAGCAAAACACATGGAAGTGATGGGTAACGCAGAACAGAGCATCTCTGCGTCTGGAAAAAACAAGTCGGGGAAAACAAGCGAAGCTGCCAAAGTGCTTTTCACCATTTCTACTTGAAAAATTAATTCCAAAAAGAAATACAGAGGAAGAAGAGATTTAAATGTGTGATGTCTAGAGGAAGAAGATTATTGTATCCCTAAACAACAGGAACCGGACGCTGAAAAGCAGGACTTCCTTCGGCTGAGGGAAGCCGTGGGGTTGCTGGACGCCGCAGAATGAGAATGAAGCTGACTTCCTGGGGAGGGCAGCCCTCCTCTCTGCATCTGTAACCGGATCCGTCCTCCATTCTGAAGGGTCTCATTGGAAAGATGAAACCTTTGCACATCTTTAGTTGTGCAAGGCTATAGGTCAGACCGGAATGTTCAAAATCTTTGTTCATGGTGCTTTTTAGGACTTCACAGTGCCAGTGACACCCACCCCCCACCCCCCAATTCTCCACTCTCTGAACGTCAATGTAATTCAAAATAATGGTCGATAATACTGTCAAAAACGGAGCACCGCCCCAAACACTTCATACATACATTCATTCAGCCTATAGCTCCCAAAGAGGAAGTCAGGGACAGAGGCGGCACTCTGCTGCTACAACACTGTCGGGACGCGGGTCAGGTGAGTCAAAGCTGCTGGCCAGCTGTCCGCGAGGGACATTCATCAGTGCCAAACTCATGTCGGGAAATGCACTGTCTGATTTGGCCTTCCTCTGCAGACGCTGAGATCCACCAGACAACAAACAAGAGCAAGATGGGAAAGGTGTTAGTGGTACAAGCTGGAGCTGGATTATATCATACAAGTCATACAAGTTTACAAATAAGTTAGGAGTTCATGCATTAAATGTACGCGGATTAAGTATGTTTGATGTAGTTAATCAAATCGTTTAAACAAGGTTATATAAGGAATACATAGCCCTGGTTTTCTGGAGGGAGTGCGTGTGGTTATTTGGCTTCGGTGGAGTGAAGCGTGGAGTCCATCGCTGCCTCCGTTTCCTGAGGGAGCGAGCAACGAATCAGGCTTAAAGATACAAACCTTATCATATCATTCAAGGAGCGTAACAGGTTAAACTTTTAAAAGAGTCACAATCTCTGATGTCATCTACAAAGTGCAGCTTTGAAAGCGTTGCATTGATTGCAGTTCTTGCGAGGCCCAAACAACTCCCCATAACTATGACATTATAGGTGTTATACTGTTTTTGGCTTTTCATAACAATGCGACAGTCATTGAGAATGGTTTGCGTGTCTATTAACTACTGCGAGTACCAATTTTACCCAGTATCTATTTTCACATTTTTCATCCCTAAGAAACTGGTTCCATTACTTCTTTGCCTTTTTACCTGGTGGAATCACTTTAAAGCTGATTGTGAATTCACACAATTTTGATTGTTCTCGGAAAAAAACTCTTTTGATGGCTGTTGCCACCTCGGCAGACCTGAGTCTGTCCAGGAAGTCCTTGCATGTTTTTAAATTTTTTTTTTTAAACTTTACCTTGCTCTCGGATCCTCTAAACATACTTTGGTTCGCTCGCACACAGAAACACACACACAATCTCTCACACACACTCTTCTGTGCACCGCATTAGACACAGGTGGTGCAGTCTTGCATGATAGGCGTGGTCTGGTGTTCATGTTTGTTGGTGCAGTGTTCCAGAGAGCTGGAGCTCTTTAGAGGGACCAGGCAACGGTCAGTGGGCCTCCCGCTTTGCAGCACCCCCCAGCAGCACAACACGCGCAGAAACTCCTTCCTCATATCCTTACTGCGCAATGTGTAGATCACCGGGTTAAGCGCCGAGTTCAGAGTGGCGAAGCCAAAAAACATTTGTGATTTGGAGAGGATTGGGCAGAACTGGATCTGACAAAATGAATCCAAGAGCAGGATGGTGAAAGCAGGCAGCCAGCACATGATGAAGACGCCCAGCACGATCGTGACGGTTTTTAAAAGGGCATAGGCAGCGGAGTTTGTTGCTTCCTGGTGGCTGGAGCGTACAATCAAGTAGATTTTCACATAGAGGATGACAATAGAGAGCAGTATGATGCTGAAAATGGTGACGACAAAGAGGATGTACTTCTTCGAATACAGCGGCAGGACCGCCGAGCATTCTGGGAGGTTGTTGATGCAGTTCCAGCCAATAATGGGAAGTCCTCCGAGCAGGATCGAGGTGACCCAAGAAGCTCCTATCAAAAGAAACATGCGACATGTCTTGGTGGAGCCGTACACCTTCACTTTGGTGATTGCGAGATAGCGCTCCATCGCTATCGCCAGCAAGCTGAAGACCGAAGCTGCCAGGGCGATAAAAACTGTACCTTCCCGGATGAACCACTGTATGGGCATCAGATCGAAGGTCCTCGACCCCGAGAGAAAAATGTTGGCTATGTAGGCCGAACCTGCGAGCAGGTCCGAGAAGGCCAGGTTGCCGATGAAGAAAAACATGGCGGAGTGGAACTTCTTATTGCGGCAGACGGCGATTAAGACGAGCAGATTCTCCAGGATGATTATGGTGCACAGGACCACAATGACAATGTTCAGGGTGGGGAGCTGCTTTTTATCCTCAATTCGTTTATCCAGATCCTGGGTGGTCAGGTTCTTCGCAAAGACATAGTAGGAGTGGATCAGGCTCTTATTGTAGTACTGGGAATACTTGCTCTTCATGGCGACAGGATGGCAGAGCACAGCGGCTTTACGGCAAAGATTCATTCACACAGTGGAAGTGTACAAACTTTCTAAGCCAATCTTTGTCCTCCAAGGACACTGGGAGGGCCCAGGCTGGGAAGGAGATGGCCCGTCCCACAGTCACGTCTAAGGAACTCTATATGGGTCACCTGCGGACACACAGAAAGGAAGAGACGGCCTGTGTTACTTGCTGCACAGATAAAAATCACTGTAACTAAATGGAAAAGTTGTTCAGCAAATGCTAAGCAGTCTTCCTCCAAAATGCATTCAGCTTTACATTTCACGCACACTGACAATCATATTAAAACTAAACAGTCTCGCAGTACTTACTGTTTTAAATCTATAACTGCAGCCCCAGAGGCACACAGGCCACAGGTGTAACTGCTCTAAAGGGAATATTGTAAAGGTGCCAGGGAATTGTCCTGTGTTATCATCAAGACTTTGCCTATTTTTGACTATCCAACCTGTGCAGGTGGAGATAAGGTCAAAGAATTAAAGAGGGAGGCAGAATGCCGGGGCTTACACAAAGGGCTGCACTCACAGACTGAAGGAGAAATTCCACTAACCCTGTCCGCACACTCGGCTGTCAACACATGGCATTGTTGTGGGGAGCGAACCATTCCGCTCCAGTGAGCCCCCTCTTGTAACTTCAGAATAGCTCACGGATCAGCCAGACTTCTTAATCGTTCCAACCAGCTCGCAGATGTCAACAGCAGATCAAATATCGAGTCTGAAAGGCCAGATATCTGTAAAAATCCAATCCCAGCCAACTGCTCAGAATAATTACCATTCTCAAGATTTCCGTCAATCTATCAAGTGACTGAAAACATAAACGTCCTGACCAATATTAAACACCTTTGCCCTATGGTGGTGTCAAGTCTTTTTGACATGATTCAAAAAGTCTGTTAACGCTGGTGTAGCTGTAAATTATTCATAGAGGAGCCTGTAAACAGAACAAGATGGACCGCAGATTTAGAGTTGCAAACAAAGGAAACTCAGAGCTGCTCTGGAAATCTAATTAGATGCAGAGCTGATGTTTTAAACCTGTCAGTGGTAACGAGATCCCTCTGCAGAGCGGCTCCAGATGTAACTGAACACCGCTGCCTCCATCCAACAGCTGCAGCAGCTCTGTACTGCGAGCGCCAGTGGATGCTGGAGGTGCCCGAGCTTCAAAATGGAAGGGAATGAAACATGGAGAGGGACCAGGACAAAGACAGAAGGGAGCATGCATGTGGAATGGCATCTGGACACAAAGGCAAGAATCTGAGACATCGCTGTGACGTCCACGCGCGGATTCATCCGTGTGACGTGCTGCGGCACGCCAAATTCAACTTAGCGCATGCACTGAACTCTGGCTGAGATGTGAGCGGCTTGCACGGGGAGATGCAACTGGTTACTGGTAATGAGCAACGCCACATTTCCTCAAGCAGGAACAAAGAACAATGGCCTCCCTCGGTGCGGAGAGCCTTGCCCCTGAGTCTCAATAATAAGACAGTACACTTCCATTTGGATCTGAGCGCTCTTATCTGACACACCCTTACCCCACTCTATTCCTAGAACCCTCGGCGCAAATACGAAGCCTGAATATGAGTGTGTGTGTCTATGTATGTGTCTGTGTGTGTATGTGTAGAGTGTGTGTAAGCTGCACCAGTGCAATTACATTAGGCTACAGTTCTGCAGCCTATATTGATTTTCTTATTGGAAAGTTAGATACACAGAGCAGTTCTCTACCTCCACACCCTCCAGTCTGCTGAGAGGACAAACTTGCTGAGTGCTCTCTGGCCCGTCGTGCAGACAGCTCAAGCTTTTCCTGTCACCTTCAGTCCTCTGCATCAGTCATCAAGGGGTTTCACTGTGTACAGGGAAACCTGACAGGCTGGTTCTCCTGCAGCTCGGTCTCATTTCTGCCCTGCCCCTCTACCTGCCATGTGGCACTCGGGAGTTTCCTCAGCGACTGCGTGGCGACAATGCAGACTTCCTGCTGCCAGACACCAGTTTTCACTTTCACGGAGGGCGCGATCATCGCTCCGGCTCCCTTAGCATTACATAAAGCTAAGCACATAAAGCATCAGCATCTAGCCTGGATTCTTAATTATTAATACCTTAAATTTAAAGTGTGTTATCTATACCTCACAGATCAGTTTCAATTAGTTGACAGAAATGCACATGCAAAAGTACACGGCACAGAAACACTTGCATATGTTTTTTTTTCCTTTGTGGTTTCACAAATCAGAAGCAGAGAGCAAACACAGTCAGACACAATATCCTGTGTACTGTTCACAGAAAGCACAGACAAAACGTTAGCTAATAAATCGAACGACCAAAAGTTTAAACAAAGTTAAACAACTAAGAATGGGGGGGGGTTTAGTTTAGGTAGTTTATCTAAGACACAGAGCATCTCAGAAGAGAATAAAGCCTGTCGCTGAAATTGGACTCTTGTTTTTTTAACCCACAACAGACAGCTCCATCACGGGATGACCACTCGACAAAAGCCTCAGGTCTTTTTCCCAGAAACACCTGATAAGCCCCAATTAGCAGAGCATCTGCTCACCAAAAACAGAGGTAATGCTGCACCATTACACCAGCTGCTACCTGTGACACTCCTCTAGGAACCAGCTCTGTTTTCACTGCAGGGGAGGAAACTTAGCTAAAACCAGAGGTTAAATAGACCCAGGTCGTCATTGAAATGCCGTCGCAGCTTGTTTCGCACAGCCTGCTTCACATGTTGGCGCCGTTTGTGGCCTCAAACATCTTGTGCTTTTCACACTCCATGCACATTGCTGTCCGTGGCAGATTATATTAATTACCCACAAGCCAGTGTGAGGTCACCACTCCTTACTTTAATGTTGAAATTTACAGAACAAAAAAACTAATTAAAGAAGCTGGAAAGGTGACTGTTAGGCATTTCTGCTCGTAAAAACAGCGCAATATAGATGTTTTGTTCATTAGGATGCTGTCTGATGAGT